>NC_135421.1:2692556-2707556 GCF_051991245.1 Festucalex cinctus | reverse complement strand
AGTTGGCCAGGTAAGCGAGATCAGACACTTGGCGCCCGAACAGGGACATGAAATTGATTATAGTTAATTGATTCATGTCCGTAGAAAGAATCCTGGACCGGGAGTAGCGGAGGTTGTCTTCCCAGAACCTTGCTGCCCCAGAAAGGGTATAAATTTAGTGTCAGATAAGCTTGATTAGACATATAAACAGTCGCTGTGAGGAATAGAGTTTCCTGGAACAGCACCTATAACATAATATCCAAACGGGAGATTGTGGTGTAGGCTAAAACTGGAATAGGTCTAAATGTAGTGGAGATCAGTCTTAAAGTAACAAATAAAAATTTGTTTGGTTGTTTGAGAACCTTAGGGTATAAGAATAACACCAGTTATTTAGACCGACTGCTCAGGTCCAAAATAAACTGTATAGCAAGGCGGGCTTAGGAATACGCTAAAAAGGCTGATCAAGGGGAGTGTTGAAATTGGTATGAAACCTAATTAAAATACCCCACCACTAGAAGTTACTAATAAAAGTTAGCTAAAATAGTAGCCCTTTTATTAGTAGAGGAAAATTGGAAAAGAAGTGACTCTGTAACCAGAGACACTGAGTAACCAGAAGCTATAGTAAGTCCCAGTCCCATAGCGCAAAAGGGAGGCATCTGAAAAAATAGCTTCGACCTACAACTATTGTAAAATCGTGAGGCAGCAGAATGCAAACGCCAAGCGAAACCAGTGACAATATAGTGACCTCGGCTCAAGAAGGGCCTGAGGCACCGCAACAGTTAGCTCATGGACAACCTCACATTCAAACACGGCTTTTTCTTTATGGACAAGGTCTAGAGAATTGGCATCATGAAAGAAGAGAAGCGTTTAACTGTCTAAACCCGTCTATCCCTGCAGATAAACTCGGAAGGCTGATAGAGGAGTCTATTCAGGAAAAAGGCATTTTTTATGCTGAGCTTACAGGACAGGGATATTTGCTAACTGCCATAGTTAAGCATCCAAGTGTTGGACAGAAAAAAGAAAAAGGTGAAATATGGCTAAGATGGTGGGTGGAAATATTTAGAGAATATAATGTTGTGCAATTGGTTAGCACCCAACCAGAATTCGATCCAGTGGTGAAAATGCTCGCAGCAACAGCCCAAATAGAAGGGAAGTTGATAAACCCTGGGGAAACCAGAGCTGCGCCCCGCTTAAAAGAATATCAACCACTAGTAGATCAAATATCAGAAATAGCAGTATATAGGAAACAAGGAAATATAGTGGAGAGTGAATGTGAAGAAAATAATTCTGGTGAGGAACACACACCCGAGGAAATTACAATGGAAGGTTCAGACACCGAATATGACAATAGAGAAAGTGAGTGGCAGGCTAGAGAGGAAGTGAGACGAAAAACACTAACTCAAAAAATGAGTCCTCTTAGACTGCAGCCTCCGCTAATTCCTTTGCCGGATGAAACCACTAAAAAAGTAAATGTGGGAAATGGTATAATGCTGTGTCAATTCCATGGGAATATGTGGGAGATTGGTGGAAGCACCCTTATTGTTCTCACTGATGTAAAACTCAGGCCATACAATAGTAGATTCAGAGCGAGTCTAAAATTGGCAGCTGGAATAGAATATGAGAGAGAAAGAAGAGACATACGGAGCCAAGCTCCAATAGAGGAGATATCCGACGCAAAAGAATATCGGATAACTAGTGGAGGAAATTCTAACTTTTATATGATAATTCATTGTCCAGGGAAAAAATGGACTCCAGAATTAAATCAAAGAGCATATATAAAAAGTGTGATGAAACTTTTAGAGCGGGCTATAACGGGGGCTATAGAACAGGAGGCTGAACGGGTCGTGATTGATGTGAACGGAATAAGATCAGGGAAAATGTTGTGGACAATAGCCGAGTCAATGGCCCTAGGGGCCTTTAGGCTGCAGATCTCGACCCCTGTGACCCAGCTTCCAGATACAGAGTTCGTGGTGGCGATCTCCCAAGAACAACATAACAGAAGGGAGGCCGAGGCGATGGAAAGATGGACGGCACGAGCTTTACAGGAGGCCAGGTTACAACTAAAGGAGAAATTACAGCGGCAGAAGCCTCGCCCGATTAAATCTCCTGAAGGAGCCGGGTCACCGGCCCCAGAACAAGGTATGAACACTCAAAATGTAACCTTTGGCCCCCACCCTTCATCTGTCACAGGTTCGCTGGTGAGTGTTGCCAAGGAGATAGTGTCAGATGATGAACAACCGGGACCTAGCGGAGAGGATCCGGCCCCTAGCAGCATCCCTACTACACCATGGAGGCCTTCACTTCCCAGAGAAGGTAGGGAAACAAGGGAGACAAAAAAATCACCAGGGAGGGACAGCATGCAAGAGGCTGTAACAGCCCCGGGCTCAGCTGTCTCCTCTCAGCAGGGAGTGGATGTCTCGTACAGAGATTTGCCCCCCCCCCCCCCGACCCCTGTTACCAAAGAGGTCACGGGGAGGAAAGCGTTGAAGAAAACAAACAGAAACACTGAAGTAATGGCTCCGCCGATCTCATCATCATCCAGTGGAGAGGAAGAAAGTGAGGATGAAGGTGACACCGGCCCGAGGGCGCCACCCGAGGATGAGATGGATGACCTCGTTTCCTTGGAGTCATTTGCTCCCCCGACCAGCCCTAGCAATGCTCAACAGCCAAAAGAGGAGCGACCCGCAAAGGAACCAAGAAACAGCAGCCAGTCCTAAGTGTCCTCAAGGCCTCAGAAAAAATAGCCCTGGACCTCCGGATTGGCTACCTAAAAAACTAAAGATGATAGACGAGTGTTTGTACCTGCGATAGGTCAGACCGAATATCCTTATCCGGCTGCTTGGTTGGACTAACTTGGCGAAGAAGCATCTTTAATTGAGAAAACAAGTTATGGGGAGATAATTAATGTGTTGATGACCCCGGCATATTGTACACTAATAAATTGTACAATATTAACTAAAAATTTTAGAGAGGGTTTTGTGACCGTGTTGTATGATGTTTTGTTGAAGCTGTTAAAACAAGCTGCTTATTGCAAAGCACAAGCAGAGTTGAAGAGTGAAGAAGATTTGATAAATCAAGACGGAGCTGGAATGAGGCCAGCTGGCACTCAGACGGGAGTTGCAGCTTCCTCATGGCCAGTCTCAGCCTCTGCTCCTCAGCAACAGCAAAACACGGCACAGCCTGTGTTAGCAACACAAGCCCCAAATAATTTGGTGACGTCAGATGATCAGGAAAAGAATATGCGAGCCTTCAAGGCCTTAAAGGCCATGGTTCGAGTTAAAGACCCAAAAGAAACAGTGAAAGAGTATTTATATGCTACTTGGCCCATGATCAAAGATGCCCCAGGAGGAGAAATAGCCAAAAAAATGTGGTTGCAGCTGGTGATTTCTGACCCTGTGGGGCCCCAGGACACCGCACAAGGAGTTTATGAAAGATGGGTTGACGAGGACGAGGAGGACGAAGAGACTTATGTGACCCGAGCAAAAGAACAACTGAAAAAAGGAGTCACCTTGATGAATGTATGGTATAAATTGAAACAAATTATAACACCAAACAGGTACGTTAAAGTCCTGAAAATGCTTGTAGCTGATAAACCGAACCAAGCCATGTTTGTTCAAATGGGACCTGAAAGCACGGTGGCTAAAATTGAAAATTCAATCAAACAATGGGATAGGCTGACGAAGCATTATAATGAGAGGAGAAAGGAAGCACCTGCCAACAACCGTCGTGAGAGCGACCAGCAGCGTCAGTCCACCCCTAAGACACCTCAACCTATCCCGCAGAGAGAGGCTTATGCTCAGCAGTCTCGGAGAGCTGCATATGCTGGCCCACAGCTGGCTCCCGAGAGGGAGACATATTTGTTGCCCCGGCAACAGCAGAGAGCTGCGCCAGACACACGGCCTCAGCCCCCAAGAGCCTCATACACAAAGCAACAGCAACAGACACCAAAGAACACATATGCAAAATCAAACAATGTGATGCACGAGACTAACAGAGTAGTCAAACTAAAAAAAGAAATCCTGGAGCATATGTGTCAAAAGAAGAATATGAAAAAATGACCCCAGAAGAAAGAAAGGCCCTTCAGGAGGCGCGCAAAGCTGCTGCTGCCTCCCAAGGGCCCGAGCAATGAGCACTGATCAGGCGCGAGTCACCATTGAAAGAGTCTACCGAAGAGGTGACAATCTCTACAGAAATGTGGGAAAAATCCCCTATTTGGTGGACACGGGAGCAGAGGTGTCCATGACTCGCAAGGCCTTGAGACAACAAGGACACCTAGATGTGATAGTAGCGGCTGGAACAACAACCAAAATGCCTGTTGGCATGTGGAGAGGAATTTATATGGGTCATGGGGCCATATAATTTATTGACTCTACGAGATGCAGAGGACATGGGAAAGACGAAAAACCAGCGCCGGTCTGCAAAGAAGAGTACTGAGTAAATTACAATCCAAAATGGTCCGTGTAGGCACGACCAAAGTAACACCAATCAGAGAGTGGTACAAACCAGTGGATGTGCCGGCTGTCAAAATCCAACAGGTAAACGACAGCAACCTGTCCCCTGGAGGCAAGGAAAGGCTGGCCAGAATTCTGGACAAAGCTTCAATTGCCCACTTCAAAAACGATTGCGGTGACCTTGGAACTAAACACGTACATGTCATCTCAGGCGGCGTCCATCCCCCTGTAAGACAATACCCTCTCAATCCAGGGGCGGTGGCCGAAATGGACATGATTGTGAAAGAATTGCTGGAGTTAGAAATCATCCGAGAGGAACTTAATCCGATCACCAACAGCCCAATTCAAGCGGTCAAAAAACCAGAGTCCGTTGGAGGTGGCTGGAGGCCGGTGATCATCTTCAAGGCCCTCAATAGAAGAAAAATAGCTAACAAGGCAAGTCTAATTAACCCACAAGCATCATTGAAGACATTAAGAGTTAAAAAATACAAATCCTGCATTGATTTAGCAAATGGATTTTTCTCACTGAGACTTGCGAAGGCCTCGCATGGGAAAACTGCATTTACACACAAAGGAAAGGCATACGTGTGGCAAAGACTGCCACAAGGATACAAAAACTCGCCCAACGTATTCCAGTCAGCAGTCTTACAAGTTTTAGAGGGACTAGAGGTCACGGTGTATGTTGATGATGTTTTTATTGCCAGTGACACTGGAGGAGCACTTGGACATGCTACATGCGGTGATTGAAAGAGTTTCAGCAGCGGGGCTCAAACTCAATCTCAAAAAATGTCAACTGGCCCGCTTCCAGGTAGATTATTTGGGCTTCCAGGTTGATGAAAACTTTGGACTGTCAGAAGGGTATCGACAGAAGATTGAACAAATTCTGCCGCCGACCACTGTAAATGAGCTCCAAAAAATACTTGGGCAATGCAACTATGTGCGAGACCACGTCCCCCACTATCAAAGACATGCAAGACCGCTGTATGCGCGGCTTCGAAAAGATCCTGACGAAGCAAAGACCAAAAATTGGGCATGGTCAGCAACAGATCAAGCCAATTTAGTAAAATTGAAAGAAGCAGTGAAAAATGCTGTGCGCCTGGAACCCAGGAGCCTGACCACCCGACTGGTCGCTAAAGTACACTGTGATAACGATGACGCCATGGTAACCGTCAGCAACGAAAAGGCAGGTATGGTGGCGTTGTGGACTTACACCTTGACCAGTGTGGAGAAAAAGTTTCCCCAAGAAGAAAAGGAACTCGCAGTTCTGGCTAAGTATTGGGGGCCGCTGAAAGACCTGGCACAAGGACAAGGTATTAAAGTCATCACACAGAGCCAAGTACATCGCTTTTTACGAAAAGCCACACTTGAAAGTACAAAGGCCACTAATGTCCGGTGGGGAAGATGGGAAGACATATTGCTGGATCCTGATTTGGAAATCGGACCAGGAGCAGGCCAGACAGAAAGGCCAAAAACCCAGGAGGAAGAGGAAGCCCCCAGTGAGTGGACACTGTTCACCGACGGGTCAAAGAAAGGTGAGGAAAAACACGCACACTGGGGCTTCATCCTCAAGCAGAATGGGAGAGAGATTTGCCGGAGCCGAGGCAAAGTGGCCGGCAGTGCACAAGCAGGAGAAGTAACAGCTGTGTTGGAAGGGCTGTTGGAAGTAATAAAGAGACACATAAATTGTGTGCAAGTTATAACTGATAGCTTTTATTGTGCACAAGCCCTCAAGGAAGATCTAGCCATCTGGGAAGAGAATGGTTATGAGGGAGCGAAAGGAAAATTAGTAGCTCATAGTGAGCTATGGAAGAAAATAGCTGAAATGAGACTTTCATTAAAAATTGATGTTGTCCACCAGAGAGCCCACCTCAAAGAGGGGGCCCACTGGAGAGGTAATGACGAAGTTGACCGATATGTTCAAGAAAGAAGGTTAATAGTTGTAGGAACAGAAAACTGGAACAAAACACCACAAGGAAAGGTGGTTCCAGAAGAGTCCGTGAGGGAGGTGGCCAGGGCTGTACATGAATCTATAGGTCACGCAGGCCCCATGCCCACATGGAGGGAGCTGGAAAGGCTGGAACTTTGGATTCCTGACAGAACAATCCGAGCTGTGTTGCGAGACTGTGAGTTGTGCAATATGTACAATGCAGGAAGACGAGGGAAGCGAGCAGACGGATTAACCATTAAAAGTACTGTGCCCTGGGGATCAATCTGCATGGATGTGGCTGGGCCCCTGGGAGTGAACGGAGCCAAAAGTGAGAAATACCTTATTGTGCTTAGATTCAATGTCAGGTTATTTGGGACTTAATGCGGTGAGAAAGGCCAATGCTAACAGTGTGCTTAAAACATTGAATGACAGTTGCCTGTGGCTGGGAATACCCAAAGAATTAAGAACAGATAATGGGACGCATTTTAAAAATGCTAAAGTTGATGAATGGTGTAGGAAATGGGGAATTTTGAGGATATACTCGCCCCCTTACACACCCCAAGCAAATGGTGTGGCTGAGAGAACTATTGGTTTAGTTAAAAATTGGCTTGGGAAAAATGCCAATGGAAAGGAGTGGAGCACAAAGCTAGTGGAATTGGCAATGAATCTAAACGGGCGGAGCCGCACAGCTCGACTCTCCCCGTCAGAAGAGTTGAATCAACGCCCAGTCATAGCTCAACAGGCGAATAGGGAACAAGAGCTGTCAGCTCCACAGAAAGAAGAATGCCCTTTTGCAGTGGGTCAACAAGTTTGGATCAAGTCGAGAGATTTGCCCAGCAATACAGCAGTTAAACCCAAATATGAGCGACCTGACATTGTTGAAGAAGTTTTAGACAGAAACACAGTGCGACTTAAGAAAAAAGGAATTCAAGGAGTACAGCAGCTGAAAGCAACACCAGCCGATCCTGCTCAAGCCAAGAAGTAACCAGGGAGCCAGAATGGCAGCGAACATCGCAGATATCCCGCCCTTTGTCAAGCTGGCCTCAGTCAAAGGAGCGGTAATCGCACGACGATCGCCAAAAGGTATAATGGCCGGATTAGCAGATTGCATTTTGGAGAATGCAAAGTGTGGATTTTTAACCACAGCTGTGGAAGAGTTTAAATGGAGAAATGCTGAGGAGAAATGTGTGATTTGTCTGCGCTCTAACACCTTGCTGACCAAGTGGACCGGGACAGGATTCCTGAGACCCCAGACTGATCCAATCAAGCTGCCTCGGCAGGCGGGAGAAGGGACCGACCCGATGTTCCCCGTTAAGGTGCTGGATGAGATCATATGTGAGGAATGCCAAATCAAAAAATTGCCCCGAATGAAGATTTTTGCACAGTGGGAATTTGGAGAAGGTGCATTGCAGCTCCTTCAGCCTGGACAAAGTTGCAGATGCACCCGGGATGTACAAGCTTTGAAATACTGCACCCAGTGCTGTGACTTTGAAGCCAAAGGGTATCTGGTGAATGGAGGAGAAGCCGAGGGATGGCAATTGACCTCTGCCATCACCCCACTGGTAAGGCTCTGTCCAGCCTTGAGAGCCCACGGGGGAATAAAGGCACTAGATAGTTTTTTAGTACAAGATAGACTTAACAAGATCATGGCTGAGAAATGGCCGTGGTATATAACGTCTCTTAACCAAGTACCCCTTATGAGCGAATCAGTTCCTGAATATCTAGAAATAGATGTGCAGACTGGCCGGGAGGAAGAAACCACAGAGGACTACATGGGTAGAGGGCCGTGGTCCCCCAAGGTTTGGCCCACCATCGTTGGACAATTGTTGGCACGCACGGACGCACCTCTCGAAGACGCGCCGGAGCCAACAATGGACAAAAATTGGTACGCTTATGATATGTATTGCTATACCACTGTTCTGGACCCAAGCCCGAAGAAATTGCAATACAAGAAAAAAAGAGTTGGTGTATTGCTTGGCTCCAAGGCCGCCCAGATAGCAGCAAGGACAGAGAGAGCAAAACACGAACGAGCTGCGACTGGATTCAGCTATGGTAAAAATCACAGTAAACATGGCTATGATACCATACGAGGGAATTTATTCCATCTCTATGGGGCTAAGTGCTGTCCCTATCCTTGAATGGCTGGCCACACAAGAGAGGAAGAAAAAAGATTATGAAGAATTGCTGTCATCACGGTTTGTTGTCCTGAAAGACGCCAGCACATCAACCGCAGACATCTGTCCGGACGGAGAAGAGGAAGGACTGACCGGTGATCTCACTTCTGCTATGGAGGAAGAGACACAGCCGGAGGACACCACAGGTCAGGGAGCACCACCCCCCTCCCCTGCTATTCCTGAGCAACCAAGATGTGTTCTGTATTCTGCTGAGGGCAGGCGAAGGATTCAGAAAGTCCTGTCTCAACTGAACAGACCCAGCAGAGTTCTGGAATTTGCCCCCCGCGCACCAGAATAGCGACAATGACTGAAACGAGAAATCCTGAAGAAAATCACCCCTTTATCACGGGCTATTTAACCCTTAATGAATTAATTGCCCATCGAGGAAATCCCACCTATAATCCACGGTGTGACTACGAAATTTCCTGTAAAGGTAAGGGCTCAAATAATTATTGGATTGAAACCGAAATGTCGTTTAGGAATGGTGATTTAGGACAAAAAAAGGTCAGTATAAAAGACCTACAAATTAAATGGGGAATAATGCCCCACCATTCGGATGCTGCTATGTGGTGCCAGGATAGCATTGCTTTAAATGTAACTAATTGGCAATGGCAAGAAATAGAAGCCACAAAATTCCCCACAGGAGCCCCGTGGATCCTGAACATTCATTATGATAAAAACTATGTCTATAGATGGGGACCAAATTATTATGATAATGTACAACCCCCGTATATAGATGTAAGAACCCATAGCTTGTCCCTGATTTGGACAAATGGTGAGTGTATGTATCGCGAAGTCGAAATGCGACGGCAAGAGCCAAAATGGAAAGACGGAATGACCCGTCTAATTGAAAATTCTACTGATTACTTACCAGTACAGGTAAGAAAAGAAGAATTTAAACTTGATCGAAAAGACAACTACAGTTGTCTAGGGAACCATGGATTCGTTAAAGACGCATGGTGGAAAATAACATCTTTAATTAACCATATTGAACAACCAGTGTATGAAGAACTAGTACAAGTAAAAGTGGTAAAAAGTGAACAATTGGAATTTTGGTGGATGTCAAATAAATGGAATCCTGACAATCCCCCTCGAAACGCATCGTGAGCGTTTCAGGGACCTGCCCCAATTCCAGGAGTGATTAAAGTAGTAACCTGGAAGTGGCTTGATCGCAAAGTGTGCCCTGACTTGACTGGAGCACAAGGACAGATGTGGCAAGAGGCCCCCACCTACGCAGACTGGTGGGGCAGAGAAGAGTGGCATGATGACTCAGTGTCAGACATTTCAGAATCATCTTGTGAAGCAACCAATTATCATCCTCTCCGACAAGGGAGAAGGGCAGTGAGACACAGAGAAAAAGAGAAAGAGAAAGCTCAGAAGCAACTTAAAGAAGAGGATCCAGATTCCAAAAAAGGAAAGAAAGCCTTCAAGTTGAAGGCTTCTACTTTCGTGTACCGGGGCTCAGGAGCAAAGGAGTTGCCTCCTCAAGCACAAAACCGAGATGATGACCTCGACGGGCCGTCAACAACACGAAAGGCAAGAAGACAGAAAAGAAACAAAGGTAAGTACCGTATACCTTTTCAACCTCCAGGCCCCAGATTATCAATACCAAAAAGAGATTTTAATTATGAAAGGAAAGAAGTAATTTCTGTTGATTATTGGTGTAGCAAAAATATGCATTGGAGAAGTAATGATATGTCTCAAACAATGTATCAAATTGAACGAACACTTGATCTGTGGGAAACAGTACGATGGTATCATGGTATTTCTAATCAGCATGCATGCCAGCGCTTCCCCGAGCCAATAATAGCTCCTAAAGTTATCAGAAAATTTAAAGACAGAGAAATGCCTACAAAACTTCCCTGGATATTAAATTCAGTGACAATTGGCCATGCTTTAAAAATACGCTGGGGCCCAAATTATTATGATAACTGTCAGCCCATGTATTTGTGACCATACAAGGATTGCTGCTCTTCACAACGAGCCAGCTCATGTTTCAATTCCTAAAAAAGCGCCCTCAGGGCAACACGCAATTTTACATGATTGAAAATGATGAAATGACATTGAGAATGGTGGAGCGAAGGGGAGAGTATGTAAGCAAAAGATATACAAAGCCTCCCTTTAAATGCTTTGCGAGCTTAGGTCAGTATGGCCCACTATGGTGGAAAATGACATCAATATGGGCTGAAAAGAATCAGCCCATTTGGGAAGAACTCATTTTGGTGAGAGAGGGAAGATATGATAAAGGTTTGAAAATATCAGATGAAGAGCAAGAATTAATACAAAGTGTAAATTATGGAAGTACTACGGGGGGAATGGCGTTAATTGCGTCATGGAAAGAGGTGTGGCGAGGTCTCGACCCACAGATTAAGGACGAGCGCGGAAGCTTCTATCGGACACTCATCCGCCACAGCAGCGAACCACTGTCCAGCGAGCCACGCGAGTTGGATCATGTCCATGTGGAGGGAGAGCAACCCTGAAACGGGAGAAGAAGGACCAGTGACATTAACAACGTTTCAAAGTATCGAAGGTGAGATGCAATATGAAATAATGGATTCCGGCTATTCTCAAATCCCAGCAGAAGGAGCCGTTATTACTCAGCAACCAGCCCCACTGAACAGAGAAGCACAAGCAGCTGGCCGATGGCCAGATGGACCAACACCAAGTGAGCCGTCACCATACGTCAGCCTCAGGGCCGCGGGAGAGCCCAGATATGCAGTTCCTCGGCCCTCAGCGAGAGCAGCCCCCATCTATGCCAATGTCACGAGCGAGGTAAGACCGACACAATTTTTAAATCTGCCATCTGTCGTGACAGAAAGAAGCGTCATGTATAGGCAGCAGGAGCATGAATACCAGAATATTGATCCCGGAGCGCCCGAGAGAAGAGACATTTTTCTTTGGTGGGATGATGTAATTATTATGGAGGAGCCGGAGCCTGAACCTGCACCTTTCACCCCAGAAAATGTGGACTTTGAGGTACCAAAACCTAACATTTTCCCTTGTCAGGCATACCGTGGTCAAAGATTTTTTATTACGGTATGGCCACGATTGTATTTTTTACAATGTTGATAGCACTCATCTTTTGTGCTTTGGCTAGACTAGGCTTAGCTAAAGATGAGATAACCCCCCTAAATTTAAGAGAAATAAGATATGCTACAACGAAAAGGTATAACCAGACATGCTGGAGTGTCACTATGAGTACACTAGATGTGAAAATACGCACTGTCATGGAGGCTGACCCTCTAAAAAACCAACTCAAAGTAATCACGCATTTGAGAAATTCTCTTACTAGCTATGACACCAATAGAACAGACGATTTAAAAGCAATGACGACCTTTTCTGACAAATTGATATCAGAAACACAGGCCCGGGATCAGGTTATACAATATTATGTGAAGACAATTTATCGTGTTGCTGATCCCATAAAGCTATTAATTGCTTTAATAGTACTAAGAAAGCTTGAACAGAGAGAAGTCAGAACCAATTGGATCCAATTTAAAGGTCAAACACCATCTTGGTATTCTAATCATAAATGCCGACCAATTCCGGGTCTTAACGGTACTGGGTACTGGGAATACTGGGACCCTAGCCAGCCGCGAGATATTATATCCCCAGCACAGGAGAGGCAGGATTATTATGTGGAATTTCGGCCCGAGTGGGAACCATGTTTTAGTTGCATAAATTATAGTTGCAAAAGCCAAGGAGCTGTCAAAGCATCGACACCAGCAAGCGTCCGCTCTCCCCCCGACCCGCCGCGTTGGACGAGAGTCAAGTTCCTGGCTCAGCACAAGAGAAGACTATCTTTCAGAGGTAAGAGAAGCACAGACACACTGATAAATTAGCGACAAAATGAGTGTGCCTTAGCTCTAATGAAGTTAAAGCCCTGTTATTGGAATGTAATGAATTCTTGCCAGTTAAACTATCATGTACGTGGGCCTTCATCAAATACATATATGACAAATAATTTATTTTATGATAAGTTAATTGTCAAAAGGGTTTCAATAGTTGACTATGAACACTGGATTAACGATTCGCTCCCTTGGTTGTGGGAAGATTTGTTGAAAGTGCATTATAGTCAAATGATCCCAAATCATGATCATTTGTTCCAATTAAAACCTATGAGGGAAATGTTTTGGACTCAATTGATCCCCACACCAGATGACCTGTTTTCAGTACCCCAAACAGATTTTGATAATATTGATAAATGTGTTGTAGAAAGAATATATTCTGACCTAAATAAAAATGAGTGGTCTGTTGGTAATTCACCTAGATGCCCCTTATATGAGGTTAAAAAACTGATAGGCACAAAGTGGGTGCACGATTGTTCGGGGTTACTTGTGAATAATACTGTAAAAGAAGTTTTGCAGGCTTGGAAAGAATTCCACACTCGTGACCTCGCTAAAACCTGGTGGGGCTTCCAAAGCTGGGAAATGAAAATATGGGTCATGCCTTGCCTTAATGTATCATCTAATTATTGGATTAAATACCAATACCTGGCCACAGTGTATTCCAAAGAACAAGACACTTATCCAGGTACGTCATGGTCACCATATTTATATGTTAACCCCAGGCCTTGGATGATGAATTGCAATTCCGAAAAGACATCCTGCCTGATTCAGCTGGCCCGCGAAAACTGTGGGTCAGTGCCAAATTGGGGTGAGTTTTGCAAAGATAAATATCCTTATGCAAATTTTAGTACTCCCGAAGGAGCCCTTTGGGTCAAATCACCCAATACCAAAATATGGAAAAGACGAATGCAAGCCGACAAACGGCCTTGCCTTAAATGGATAAATAATTACGGGCTTACACAAATTGAATATCCAAAATTTATGCCTGATCAACCTAGCTCTCTTGTTCAAATTGGGAAAGGACACGCATTTAGAAAATCGCTTTGCGAAGGTAATCAAGTTTTAGGTTTTGATTGGATTGGACCAAACAAAATTTATAACAGAGGAACCTGTTTTTCCCCTGCTGCACATTGGCTTCAATGTGGCCACGGCAGTGACATTCACGACTGCACGTGGTATGAAAAAATTGAATTGGTATTTGTTCAAACTACAAGAGTCGTGATCGATTCTACGTTAGATTTCGTAGAGCAAAGTCTTGAAAACATTGGTTCAGGATTATGGCGAGCTATAAGTAAATCATGGAAATGGATTTTACTCGGTTTGCTCTTAATTACAGCCGTGGCTATAGTCTACATCATGACTAAGACGGGCATCAAAAAGCTGCTCCGCACCAAAAAGAAGGGGGTTCGGACATCACCAATTGAGATGAGGCCCCTCCCAAGAGGCAGAGCTGAAACTCTTATAAGCTCGGGAGGAACTGGACGTCGACCACTTTGACTTTGGTCATCGCCGCGAAAACTCCGGGGTGGAACGGTAAAATAATTTTTGTTTGTAAATGATGGCAAATAGAACCGCTTCAGGGGCTCAGGGACGCCCTGGAACGCTAAATGTGAGTAATGAAGTTGAATTTTGGTCATTATTTGTGATATGGCTGGGCTACTGCTGTACGGGTAGGTGGGAATTATTACAGTTTACCCGTTTCATTGTTTTGATATCAACAGTGATAAAAGTTTTAGTGCTAAGGTTTGTGTTTCACACATACAGTTTGGGGTTAGGGTTGTTCCTAGTCTACTTGCATGGCAGGGTGAAAATCGAGTGGAGAACAGCTAAAGGCATAGCTGAAGGGGTGGCCCTCCTGTGTTGGACTGTGCTCGATATGGCTTTCACCTTCACATTTCATCTGATTTACGGGACCGTAATCTTAGAGGGAATGTTAGCCATGGCCCTAGCCATTTATGTAATTGGCCTAGTTGCTCGCCTTAAGGGTAATGTGGGACAGAGACAAGTTTGGATTGTTAGAACCATTAGATTTATATTGTGGGGAGTAACTTGGGGATTTATTTCCATTCTCCTGTGGTTTGACATTGTCGACCAATTGGTTTTAATTATGTGGTTTATGAGTTGTGCTGCTTTTTTTGCCGTTCCATCGCGGAAGGTCAGTGAGGTCAATAGAGAGCCGATTCTCTCTATTGGTCCACTGTCACCAAGGACTGAAAGGCCGCTTGATCTGGCCAGAGTCCCTCATGATGTTTCTGTTACAATTCACCAATCTGGTAGACGAGAGGTTCACCAACTGAACAAAACAGAAAACAATGATTGAAAAGTTGATTATGATAAATAGCCTAAGAGAGGCTATATTTAACCTGCTGTTGCTCATTTATTTTATTATGATTTTATTTTGAGTAGTACCTTTGGTTTGTGTTTTAGAACCCTACTCCACGGTGTATCCTGTGCGGCACCATCCACATGAAATATGCTTGGCTCGTTGGAGGGGTGATGGTGGGAACCTGCTGCTTCCCTTTATCTACTCATTCCAACTGGTTCTTTTGTGAGGGGCTCTATGTTAAAAACGAGGATGAAGTTGACATATGACGTGACTTGGCACAATCCGACTTTCATGC
>NC_135421.1:2677556-2685056 GCF_051991245.1 Festucalex cinctus | reverse complement strand
CCATAAGGAATGAAATGTAATCAATATCTTTCAGTTCAGTCAGATTAGACAAGTAGAAGTTACCTCACAAGTTAGTTTATGATGCATTAATTACGATGTGTGTTAAACGGGTTGTGTGGGAAAACTGATTTGCCAGACTGACCAAATTTAATGGCAAATTATTAATCCCTTTAATAATTATTTTTTTTTTAAGTCTGCGCGATGAACAGAAGGGTGTGCCACCACCTACTGAAGCCCCACCCACAGACTTTAAAAATGACGAGGGGACCCCCTCACGCTCTCTCTTGCCTCTTCCTCTTCCAACATCATCATCCTCAGGCTAACTACCTGCAAGTTTCCCAGCCTGCTTCAACTCTTTGTTCCAAGAAACTTGCTAAACACGTGGACCCTTTTGTCCCTGGCAGCAACCGTTGCCACGAGAGCAGAATACTCGCTCCACGCCACGCCAAAGCAGGTGCAAACTACAACGCTGACCCCAAAGACTCTTTTACTCCCTTTTTTCCCTTTTTTTTTTTTCTTCACCATCGGTGATTGCCCGCCAGCGGCGACCTTCGCGGCCCCGGGGTACACTTGCAAAGTACCGCCGGACTCAAGGTTGTGCACCTAAGCCGCTCAGCACCTCACCTATTCGGTGGCGCCCCGCCGCGGTGCCAGCTCACCTCCAACGGCTGGCCTTCCCCGTACGCAGGCGCGTAGCGGACCGAGCTCCAACACCTGGAGTCAGACAGCTGTCCGGCAGAACCAACCTCGCCGGAGAATCAACCTCGCCGAGTCGCTAACCAATCAAGGGACGAGCCGCGCAACTACGTCAGCCCCCGAGCGGCTCCCTTGCTCACCTGTGGAATAACCCCTTTTTTGATTTTCTTTCCTTTTGGAACGAACATTGACTATTTTTTCCCCTCTTTCACAAGACCTTTTTGCTCGCTTCGACGCAAACGATTCTCGTAAGTGTGCGTTTGATTTCTACCTCGGCGTATCCACTGTGTGCCACTTACGTTTGAAACATATCACAGATCTGGTAGGTCAAATTTCTCTTTTCCCTGTTTCCTTATCCATTCGCATTCCTTCCTTATTATTAGGGCCCGAGCAGCGGCGGCGGCGGTGCCGCTGCGAGGCCCTATTGTTTTTCAAGGAATTCTTATTATTCTTCTTTTTCTTTGTTATTATTCTTTTCCGCAAACAATCACATTTTTGAGACACTAAACGTGAACGAAAACTCACCAAACTTTACACACACGTCAGGCCTGGCGAAAAATTTGATATTTTAAAGTCGCCGTAGGTGATAACAGAAAAATGGCTCCATAGCACCACCTACATAGGTAAAACGGATGCCTGTCCCGCTACGATTGTCCGACGGCTATGAAAATTGTGTGGCACCTGTAGCACATCCCGATGAACAAAAACCTCTGATGTGTGTACCATAAAATAGACAGAAAGTGAGGTATGATCATCTGAATGTCCAATTTTGGCCCAGTTTTGCACATTTACATGGATCATACTATTGCCCGCTTCTCCTAAACGGTTAACCCGATTGACTTCAAACTTGGGCTGTACCATCTCAACACCTGGGACAACATCATGGTAAAAAATCAAAATTTTTTGACCTACTATATGACGGGGGTGAGGCATCAAATTTAGAGTTTCAAAACTCTTACTAAACGTAGTATTGCCGGTTGTACGTTTAACCTAGAGCTACGAAAATTGGTACACATATGTAACAGACTATGATCTACAAAAAAGTCTGTTGGTGCCATATGCTAAACCCAACAGGAAGTCCGCCAGAGGCGGGGCATCAAATTTTGCGTTTCAAAATTCTTACTTAAAGGTACACTCAGTATTATACAGTGGCATCTAGTGGTGAAACAATAAATCATTCGAAAAAAAAAAAAAATTGTTTGTGTTAGTAGTATGTAAAAACATATGTTGTATCGCATAAACGTACTTTTTTAAAATATAACGGTTAGTCTAGAAATCGCAAATTATCTTACATGTCCGCGCCGCGGCTTCTAGTGTCCGCCATGTTTCGCCGCCATCTTTCTGCTACGGGTGCCGTCAAAGACAAATTTCAGCGCTCCATTTCTTAACGCGTTTTTGGAATGCACTTCCGGTTTGTATGGCGACCGCATGTCCACGAAGAAGAAGAGTTTCCGGTCCCCGAAGAGAGCATTATCAAGCATCACACTTACTTTGGGAATTTATTTTATTTCAGCGCGACAAAACAAGAGTTTATATTGTAGCCGCATTTGCCAGATGGAGAGAAATGAGGAACAGACTAGGTTTGGGACGTGCCGGTGCCTTCGACTGCTTTCTACTTGACCGGTAAGTAAGAGTACATTTGTGTTTACGTTTTGAGAGCGAGAGAAAAAGTATACACCACCTAATTAATACGATGTTCGTACCTTTGTTTTACGATCATTGTAGCTGTTGATTAGCAACTCCGCACCACTCGAACGATTTCGTTATGTAACTACTTGCTTTGAAAAAAAAAAAAAGATTCCCGCTGGCACGTTATATTTAGAGTAAATGCGCAAGTTATTGTGTAATGTAATGTAACTGTGATTTCGGAGGTATATTTGCCCATAACTTCAATGGAGAATCTAAAGCATACAGTATTAGTGGAGGAGTTGAAAATTATTTCCGTTGTGGTTGGTGAAAATAGTGTTCTCGAAATTAATTTTCGGCAGGGAATAACTTTCTGGACTTAAATGCTGGCTGTACCGTAAGCACTGCTAGAGTCTGAACTCTCTCACTCAAGTGTGTACTGGTCCATTGTGTAATTGGGTGCACAAGAATTTACAGGCTGCCACGTTTTCCACGGAAATTAGACAAGCAAGCAGCCTTTGCATATTCTATGCAGTATGCAGTCAAGTTACTTTTATCTAGCTAATACAATGTTTTGGGCCCAAAAACTAAAGATCTTACCTCTATTTTGGGGGCTTTGTTGGAAAGTTGGTGACATATAGTAGTATCATCAATTATTTTATTTTATTTTATAATTTTGTTTTTGTTTGTGTCACACTAGATCAACAGCCAAACTTGAGGGGTTCCAGAACCATATTCTGATGTATACAAGCATTCATGCACCGTTTAAATACATCAACGACCTGCAAGAAAAAAAAATATCAAGGGGAGAGTCAGCAGCCAAATTGGAATGCCCCGAATGAGGACACTTGAATGGAGGACCCCAGAAGGCTTCGGTGTTGTACCACCAGTATCTCCACCTACCATATCTGAGCTGCAACAAACTGAAGTCAGCCGACGTCTTGGTATGTCATTTACATATGGACGGCATTGCACACTACATTCACTTTTTGTGTGAAGCAATACGGAATGGTCACATGTACAAGCACCACTTGTTTTACACAGGACCTGCTGACCAGGTGTCTGAAGCCATGGAGTGACTCCTCCCTCACTTTCCTCAGCAGCCAAATTGGAATGTCCCAAATGAGGACACTTGAATGCAGGACCCCAGAAGGCTTCGGTGTTGTACCACCAGTATCTCCACCTACCATATCTGAGTTGCAACATACTGAAGTCAGCCGACGTCTTGGTATGTCATTTACATATGGACGGCATTGCACACTACATGAACTTTTTGTGTGAAGCAATACGGAATGGTCACATGTACAAGCACCACTTGTTTTACACAGGACCTGCTGACCAGGTGTCTGAAGCCATGGAGTGACTCCTCCCTCACTTTCCTCAGCAAGCCTTTGAAGAATATGATATCATCGTTGGTGGGAACATGCCCTCACTCCATAACATGTACTTGTGCAGTCAAGGAGCATGTCAAACTTAATAAAACCAGCAAACATTGAAGTGACTTCATTTTTACTGCAGTCTGTTCACACAATCAATGGACAAGCCTTCCTTAATTTTGCCCCAATAACATCATAGAGTAGGCGAAAAGTAGTGTTACAGATCATACTGTGTTCGGGAGAGTTTGAGGAATGTTGCAATGTTAATGGGGGGCAATTTCAGCACACACACACACACAAAAAAAACAACATCATGGTATTGAGTTAATCAGATATTTTAGCTGTGTACAACACATACCTGCTCTGTAACACTACTTTTGGCCCAAACCTGTATGTCTATTTTCCATATTTTGAAATGCACAGCGTATTGGTAAAATTCTGGAACAACTGCAATTCATGTAGCTCATTATATTCTAACAGCATTTTTTTTTTTTTTTAGTTAATATGTTCATTTCATGTACTTTTATTTTACTTTATTTTATTCATTCATTTTCATGTACTGTACCTTACATTCATTGGCCAATGAAGAATTCATTGTCATTGCAAGCATTTATAATAATTCTCCAGGCTTTTGATGTTTTACATTTCTGGTCATGTAAAATAGTGTTAGGTTAGGTGTCGAATGAACACTGCATGTTGACGCCAAAGGAAATTGTATTTTTTTTAGTTTTTCAAAATGTACAAATTAACACACAACAACAATATACAAGTTATACAAACTACAACAACAAGTGTCAGACATGGACTAATTATATGCCAGGTAAAAAACCTTTGTATTGTCCTCAAGGATATGGGAAAGTGTCACTTATTTGCTACAAGTCCACCAAGGTGCTGCAGTCTGGGATCCAGGTACAGGAAATCATGGTGGTGCTGATGTGGGATCCAGGTACAGGAAATCATGGTGGTGCTGATGTGTCAGCAATGTGTCAAAAAGTATTTCTTGGTGTCAGTCTATCAGCTGGACTTGGATATCTTCATGTTCCTCCATGGTCATTTCCTGTACGAGTCTCTGCAAGAAGGTAACAATTGTATGTCAGATGAGGTACCAAAAAATGAACTGAAAGTCACTGAGCCAATGAAGTACATTATTACATGAGCAAGACTATTTGTGAAAGCCATGTAAATTCCTGCACATCGAAGTACAAGGAAGCTGTTGTATCTTCAATCAAAACTAATTAAGTTGCTTAGTGATATTTATTAGGTAAAATTGTTCAACATGGTGACAAATCGATATCTGAGTAAATGGTTTAAAATGTTTTTGTAAGCAGCACTTTTCTGAGTGGTTAGTAGCAACAAGACACGGGGGAATTACGAGTCTGAGTTGCAGATGTGTTAGTTCAGTTAACACCATTATTTTTGCACGATGTAATCTAAATACCACATATTCCAAGCAAAGGTATGTTTTGAGCCATTCACATGCATGCTCGAATGGAATTATTTTTCCATGATGACATAATTGTACGTTACGAGACACCGCGTTCTCTTCCGCGTTCTCTTCCTCGTCGTCTCTCTCGCCCCCTTTGAGATGGTCCAAATGTCTATAAAACATATAACATAACTGTGTGTTCTCTGTTGCATGGTTTAGTTGCACTAACAAATATGAACATAGATAGCCATTATCATTAGCTGACGTACAGTATTTCCAAACAATGCCGACAAAAATATTAATTCTGAAATTAAATGACTAAATCACAATTATTAGGGATATGTACAGTATGTCTAACAAATGCAATTCACTTACGTCATCACTCGAGGGAATACCAGAAGTTGTTTGCGTTCTGTTCCGGTGAAATTGGTGGTAGGCTGTTGAAGTAGGGTCTCTCTGAGACGCCGTAGTTCGTGTGCTTAAAATCATTGCATTATCTTGTTTGACCGATAGATGGCGGTCGTGAGCTACACACTGGGGCTTTAAAGAAGCATTCCCGGCTGTACGTTTCACCTAGAGTTACCAAAATTTGAAGACATATGTAACAGCCCTCAAGGTACAAAAAACTCTTTTTGAACCATATGCTAAACCTAACAGGAGGTCCACCATTTTGATTTACTTTGGAACGTGTTGCCATTTTTTGGCCATTTCATAGGGGTCTTATTTTAACGAACTCCTCCTACACTGTTTATCCGATCATCTTCAAACTTGGTGTGATTCATCTTAAGATGTTGAAGATGAAAAGTTATTGAAAGCTTTTCATTTCGTCGCACGCTGTTGTCGTGGCATGCACTTTTTGCAAAGGAAGAAAATCCTTCTTAATGAAGCATTCCCAGTTGTACGAAGCAGCTAGAGCTACGAAAATTTGTAGACATATGTAACAGCCCAAGATGGACAAAAAAGTCTCTTGGTGCCCTGTGCTAAACCCAACAGGAAGTCCCCCAGGGCCCGGGCATCACATTTTGAGCTAAAAAACTCCTCTTTAACGAAGCATTCCCGGTTGTACGTTTCACCTAGCGCTATGATAATTTACAGGCATACATAAGAGCCCACGATGTACAAAAAAGTCTCTGGGAGCCATCTGCTAAACCAAACAGGAAGTCCGCCATTTTGATTTACTTTGGAATGTGTTGCCATTTTTTTTGGCCATTTCATAGGGGTCTTATTTTAACGAACTCCTTCTACACTGTTTATCCGATCATCTTCAAACTTGGTGTGATTCATCTTAAGATGTTGAAGATGAAAAGTTATTGAAAGCTTTTCATTTCGTCGCACGCTGTTGTCGTGGCATGCACTTTTTGCAAAGGAAGAAAATCCTTCTTAATGAAGCATTCCCAGTTGTACGAAGCAGCTAGAGCTACGAAAATTTGTAGACATATGTAACAGCCCAAGATGGACAAAAAAGTCTCTTGGTGCCCTGTGCTAAACCCAACAGGAAGTCCCCCAGGGCCCGGGCATCACATTTTGAGCTAAAAAACTCCTCTTTAACGAAGCATTCCCGGTTGTACGTTTCACCTAGCGCTATGATAATTTAGAGGCATACATAAGAGCCCACGATGTACAAAAAAGTCTCTGGGAGCCATCTGCTAAACCAAACAGGAAGTCCGCCATTTTGATTTACTTTGGAATGTGTTGCCATTTTTTTTGGCCATTTCATAGGGGTCTTATTTTAACGAACTCCTTCTACACTGTTTATCCGATCATCTTCAAACTTGGTGTGATTCATCTTAAGATGTTGAAGATGAAAAGTTATTGAAAGCTTTTCATTTCGTCGCACGCTGTTGTCGTGGCATGCACTTTTTGCAAAGGAAGAAAATCCTTCTTAATGAAGCATTCCCAGTTGTACGAAGCAGCTAGAGCTACGAAAATTTGGAGACAAATGTAACAGCCCACGATGTACAAAAAAGGCTCCTGGTGCCATGTGCTAAACCCAACAGGAAGTCCCGTAGGGGCCGGGCATCACATTTTGAGCTAAAAAACTCCTCTTTAACGAAGCATTCCCGGTTGTACGTTTCACCTAGCGCTATGATAATTTAGAAGCATACATAAGAGCCCACGATGTACAAAAAAAGTCTCTTGGAGTCATCTGCTAAACCAAACAGGAAGTCCGCCATTTTGATTTACGTTGGGATTTGTAGCCATTTTTTGTGGCCTTTTTTAGGGGTCATATTTTAACGAACTCCTCCTACAAAATTTATCCGACTGTCTTCAAACGTGGTGTGCTTCATCTTAAGATGTTTAAGATGCAAAGTTATCGAAAGTTATTTATTTTGTCGCACGCCGTTGCCATGGCGATGCATTGTTTGCCAAGTAAAA
>NC_135421.1:2590056-2672556 GCF_051991245.1 Festucalex cinctus | reverse complement strand
ACAAAGTAGGCTACTATACTGTGGCACACCACAATCATTCCCCAAATTAAAATGAATTCTCACAGAAAAAATTGCATTAGTGTCGGCAAAATGGGGCTGTATAATATATCTATATACAATATCAAGGCTCAAATTAAGCAGTTGTAAGTCTCTCTCTCTCACACACAAACACACACACACGCACGCACACCCCCAGACAAAAAAACCCCCAAAACAAACATATAGATGCTAACTCTTCTGGTCTTCATATTTTTGTTAGAAGTATTATAAAGAAGAGCGTTGATGGTGTCTCACCAGCCGCTGTTGACCAGAGAAACTGAGATGGAGCTTAGAAGCAAATTACATTTCGACTCGCTGATGATTGCTTCAACGTTGGCTCCTGGGGATATGACAACAAACTCTCGTATCCCATACCTGTCACAAGAGATGGAAACAAGTGTTTACTTGACTTGCTTGTACTCCTCTTCAGATTTACCAAATTTAAGAGCGCTCATGCATTAAATATGTCTGAATTTTCCGAGAGCGGTGGCTGTGGCGCAGTCGGTCATTCACTGACTGTAAGGGTCAGCAGATCTAATCCCCGCTCTGACTTCATGCACTGAACCCTAAATTGCCTCCAGGTCGACACTGCTACTGAGTAACCGTTCCCTGAACTGCAGCTTTGGGAGGCTCAAGGTGTGTTCAATGAACAGGCACACAGTAGGAAATCTCAGGTATGCATAGAAAAAGCTCAGACGACTGACAGAGTGATAGATAGGTTGTGACACATTTTTGACCTATCCCTTCAAAAAAATAAGTCTAGTTGTGAATTATTTTGTTCCCAGTTTATAGTATTTTATTACGCATTTGACTAGTTGGGAGTGGAATAGAGAAGAGCAGAACACAAGCAACGTTACGTTGTATCATTGGAGTGCCACATGTATACATCCTAATATTTTGAATTAATAAATAAAAATAATTTGAAGTTATTTTGTTGTCTTTGGGACGAAATAAAAATTTATCCCACATACAGCATTTAGTACAAAATTTGGATACTTGTGTGATTACTAAATCATTTATGAATTTTTTTTTTACTTTGATCACTCAAAATGTTCAGTGGCATCAGACTTATCCATACATATGTCCATCCATCCATCCATCCATCCATCCATCCATTTTGTTAACCGCTTGCTCCTCACAAGGGTCGCAGGGGTGCTGGAGCCTATCCCAGCTGTCTTCGGGCAGTAGGCGGGGTACACCCTGAACTGGTTGCCAGCCAATCGCAGGGCACACAGAGATGAACAATCATCCACAAACACAAGCACACCAAGGGACAATTCAGAGCGCCCAATTAACCTGCCATGCATGTCTTTGGAATGTGGGAGGAGACCGGAGTATCCGGAGAATACCCACACAGGCACAGGGAGAACACACAAACTCCACCCAGGAAGGCCGGAGCTTGGATTCGATAATGCGTCCTCAGTACTGGGAGACGGACGTGTTAACCATGTAGGACTAGGGGGAAAAGGTATGACCCCTGTAAATGTGCAAAAATGGGCCAAAATTGGACATTCAAATACTCATACCTCACTTCCTGTTAATTTTAGGGTACAGCTATCAAAGTATTTATTTATTTTTCATCTGGATGTGCTACAGGTGGCACCCAATTTTTGAAGCCGTAGGACAATTGTAGCGGGACAGGGATCCCTTAAACTTATGTAGGGGTCGCTACAGAGCCATTTTTCTGTTAACATGTATGGTGACTTTAAAGGTGCACGATGCAAGATTTGAGTGTTAAAATAACCATATTTTTCACTTGCACATGTTTTAAGAATTGTATAATGGACAGGAGGCACGACTGTGGCACAATGACTGTCGCCCCTATTTTTCTGTAAAAGGAAAAAATGTTGGAGCGTTCGGGCCGGAAACTTTAACTGTGGCTCTGAGCATGACGTCATGCGAGTGCATGCTATTGTCCCTGTTAGCTCTCGCGATTGTTCACGCAACTTCACGGACAGGACAGCTAATTCAAACTGGATTTAAAGAGACCTGCACCCGATACGTATCAATCCCTTATGGAGAATCCACAGAAGACAAAGAGAAGTAAAAAACTTTCAGACCAGCGTCATGGGAGGACGCAGATAAATATAGGAGCAGCGTTCGTCAGGTGGAGAGAGCTAAGAGCTATCCTGGGGATGACATGGGACCCACAGCTTGCTGACTTTTTGCTAAAATGGTAAGACTTCGTAACGAAAATACGATAGGGTCTATTTATGATTAGCAGTGCAGAATAAAACTACCACATGGTCGCTTACTAATGTCTCCGCACTTGGGCATATTAGCAACGTACTGTTATCCTCAATGTCATCGGATTCACAGGATGCACTATTGACGTTTGGAAGGTTGTAATTACGTAAGCTTTTGTCACTCAAATGACTTTCACATACAAAGTAACTTGAAGATTAATAAGTTTTTTTTTTTTACCTCTATAGACATTATTAAGCCTTTGAAATAGGCGTTGTGCTCCGTGTTTACGTTTGTTCGATTAACTTGTAGGTTTGCTCGTGCCCCAAAAGTCGCGCACGCTCCTGGCTGTGTGCACGTCGCTTGGGTCCATTCCACGTTTCGCCAGAGGGGTCGCAAATGTGCAAAAACTCTGAATCTTGCATTGTGCCACTTTAAAATATCGAATTTTTCACCAGGCCTGACGTGTGTGCAGTTTGGTGAGTTTTCGTTCACGTTTAGTGTCTCAAAAATGTGATTGTTTGAGGAGAAGAATAAGAACAAAGAAGAAGAATAATTCAGGAACAATAGGGACCTCGCAGCAGTCGCTGCACTGGCCCTAATAATAGTAATAATAATAATAACTAGAGCTGCGAGCAGCTATAAAGGGCCCTCGCAGCCCGGGCCACGTTGGGGTCCTTGCACGTTGGGGTACTTGCACGTTGGGGTACTGGCATATTGGAAGCAAAATTTCTTTGAAAATGGCATAATAAACGTTTACATGTAGAATATTTTTTTGCCAGTGTGTGTGTCAAGTTCAACGGGTTTTGGTGATTGTTAAGACCTGCAAAAATCAGCGTCCTTTTTTATTTTTAGGCAATGAGTTGCCCTGATTGGTATTTTTTTGTAAAAGTGTATATATACATCATCGCTCGTTGTACTCATTGCACAATGTTACTTTTATTGTCCAAAGGGGCAATCAAAAATGAATAAAACAAAATGGAAACGTACATACGTTTGGATCGGTGTGAAGCCAGTGAACAATTTGAGTGGTGGAAACTAAAAGAATATTCATAAATGACTTAGTTATCACACTTAGAATGAGTGTACATTTTTTGTACAAAATACCGTATGTGGGGTATTATTATTTTTTTTTATATAAGCCTCAAGGGCTAGGTGGCGCTGTATTTATAACTGAATGTTGTCATAGAGATACCTTCAGGCCTTGATTATAAGCATACATGTCAAGTGTGGGATTTTTTTTGGAGCATGTACCGTGGAGTTATTAAGCATATCCTTCATTCACGATATTGCTTTTAATGTCCATAGAGGCTATCAAAAATAAATAAAAATATATATATGTTTGGATAAGTCTGATGCCAGTGAACATTTTGAGTGGTGGAAACTAAAAGAATATTCATAAATGACTTCGTTATCACACTTAGAATGAGTTTACATTTTTTGTACAAAATACCGTATGTGGGGTATTTTTTTTCATGCCTCAAGGGCTAGGTGGCGCTGCATATATAACTGAATGTTGTCATAGAGATAACTTCAGTCCTTGACGATAAACATACATGTCAAGTTTGGGATTTTTTGGAGCATGTACCGGGGAGTTATCAAGCATATCCTTTTACATTGCGAAACACAAATTTTGATGCCCCGCCCTCATCATATAGTATTTCGAAAAGTCAAAATTTTTCCCCCTGTCGTTGGCTCAGGTCTTGACATGGTCCAGGCCAAGTATTAACTCAGTCGGATGAAACGTGTAGGAGAAGTGGGCAAAAGTCTGCCCCCTGTGAATGTGCAAAAATTGTCAAAAATGGGACATTCAGAAATTCGTAGCTCACTTCCTGTTCATTTTAGCATATGGGTCCAAGAGACTTTTTTGTAGGTCTTGGGCTCCCTCATACACCTAAAAATATTCGTCATTCTTGCTTAAACGTACAACCGGGGCTGCTTCGTTAAAAACTTTTAGGGGGCGCTATTGAGTCATTTTTGTAAAAATAGCACAATCAACAATAAAATATTGCTCATTTTACCAGGCCAGATGTGTGTGCCAAGTTTCATGAGTTTCTGTGCATGTTTAGACCCTCAAAACTGGCGTTGTTTTCTTGGCAAACAGCGCTTAGCCACACCCACAGCAATTCGCGAAAACTCACAAACTTCGTGTTGTGACATCATGAAGGCCGAAACCCTCATCTGAGCAAATATGAGGTAGGTCCAGTTAACGTGTTTGGAGAAAAACGTAGAAGAAAATTCGTAAGAAAAAAAATTGCCACTAGGTGGCGCTATCAGTTAGATGAAATATAAGTCAGTAGATGTCTTTAGGGCTGGACTCTCATCAAATGTGTGAAATTTTGAGAAGATAGGATCATCTCGGTCAAGTTAATGCAGCTTTTATTTTCACGAAAAATCTTCAGACTTTGCGTCACCGTAGCGGCCACGCCCTTTGGCGAAAAGTTACAATATTCGGTGTGGGGCATGATCAACATCTTAAGGCTTTTCTGACCAATTTTCAAATGGATCCCTTCAACAAGCTCAGCACAGTAGCTAAAAACGTAAAGTATGACATTTATTGTAACCACTAGGTGGCGCTATATGTATAATTGAATTTTATCATATAGATGTTTTCAGGCCGTGACTATTACGTTGCCTGAGAAGTTTGAGATTTTTTGGAGCTTGAACATGGGAGTTATTAAGCATTTGCTCTTTCTGGACAAATGAAATTTTAAAGGCAATATTTGATGCCCCGCCCCCGTCATATAGTATTTCAAAAAGGCAAGATGTTTTGCCCAGTTGTTCTCTCAGGTCTTGAGATGATAAATGCCAAGTTTGAAGTCAATTGGATGAAAAATGTTTGCAAAGGGGGAAAAAGCATGACCACAGTGAATGTGCCAAAATAGGCCAAAATTGGACATAAAAAAATTCATAGCTCACTTCCTGTACATTTTAGCTACATGGTCCCAATAGACTTTTTTGTGCGTCTCGGGGTGCTACACGTGCCTGCCAATTTTCGTTGCTCTAGCTCAAACGTGCCGGGCTTGGTTTTTATTTTTCTACGCTAGGGGGCGCTATAGAGTCGCGTTGTTATGACGACTTCATAATATAAAATTTTTCGCCGGGCCTGAGGAGTGTGCAAAGTTCGGTGAGTTTTCGTGAATGTTTAGGTACCCAAAATCGGGATCGTTTGCGGAGAATAAAGAAGAAGAATAATAATAACTAGAGCTGCGAGCAGCTATAAAGGGCCCTCGCAGCCCGGGCCACGTTGGAGTCCTTGCACGTTGGGGTACTTGCACGTTAGGGTACTGGCATATTGGAAGCAAAATTTCTTTGAAAATGGCATAATAAACGTTTACATGTAGAATATTTTTTTTGCCAATGTGTGTCAAGCTCAACGGGTTTTGGTGATTGTTAAGACCTGCAAAAATCAGCGTCCTTTTTTATTTTTAGGCAATGAGTTGCCCTGATTGATATTTTTTGTAAAAGTGTATATATACATCATCGCCCGTTGTACTCATTGCACAATGTTACTTTTATTGTCCAAAGGGGCAATCAAAAATGAATAAAACAAAATGGAAACGTACATACGTTTGGATCGGTGTGAAGCCAGTGAACAATTTGAGTGGTGGAAACTAAAAGAATATTCAGAAATGACTTAGTCATCACACTTAGAATGAGTGTACATTTTTTGTACAAAATACCGTATGTGGGTTTTTTTTTTTATATAAGCCTCAAGGGCTAGGTGGCGCTGTATTTATAACTGAATGTTGTCATCGAGATACCTTCAGGCCTTGATCATAAGCATACATGTCAAGTGTGGGATTTTTTTTGGAGCATGTACCGTGGAGTTATTAAGCATATCCTTCATTCACGATATTGCTTTTAATGTCCACAGAGGCTATCAAAAATAAATAAAAATATATATATGTTTGGATAAGTCTGATGCCAGTGAACATTTTGAGTGGTGGAAACTAAAAGAATATTCATAAATGACTTAGTTATCACACTTAGAATGAGTTTAAATTTTTTGTACAAAATACCGTATGTGGGGTATTTTTTTTTTATGCCTCAAGGGCTAGGTGGCGCTGCATATATAACTGAATGTTGTCATAGAGATAGCTTCAAGCCTTGACGATAAACATACATGTCAAGTTTGGGATTTTTTG
Organism: Festucalex cinctus; assembly: GCF_051991245.1. NCBI lineage: Eukaryota > Metazoa > Chordata > Actinopteri > Syngnathiformes > Syngnathidae > Festucalex > Festucalex cinctus. The sequence continues at coordinate 2,666,185 of NC_135421.1, read as the reverse complement.
GAGCATGTACCGGGGAGTTATTAAGCATATCCTTTTTCAGTGCGAAACACAAATTTTGATGCCCCGCCTTCATCATATAGTATTTCGAAAGGTCAAGATTTTTCCCCCTGTCGTTGGCTCAGGACTTGACATGGTCCAGGTCAAGTCTTAACTCAGTCAGATGAAACGTGTAGGAGAAGTGGGCAAAAGTCTGCCCCCTGTGAATGTGCAAAAATTGTCAAAAATGGGACATTCAAAAATTCGTAGCTCACTTCCTGTTCATTTTAGCATATGGGTCCAAGAGACTTTTTTGTAGGTCTTGGGCTCCCTCATACACCTAAAAATATTCGTCGTTCTTGCTTAAACGTACAACCGGGGCTGCTTCGTTAAAAACTTCTAGGGGGCGCTATTGAGTCATTTTTGTAAAAATAGCACAATCAACAATAAAATATTGCTCATTTTACCAGGCCAGATGTGTGTGCCAAGTTTCATGAGTTTCTGTGCATGTTTAGACCCTCAAAACTGGCGTTATTTTCTTGGCGAACAGCGCTTAGCCACACCCACAGCAATTCGCGAAAACTCACAAACTTCGTGTTGTGACATCATGAAGGCCGAAACCCTCATCTGAGCAAATATGAGGTAGGTCCAGTTAACGTGTTTGGAGAAAAACGTAGAAGAAAATTCGTAAGAAAAAAAATTGCCACTAGGTGGCGCTATCAGTTAGATGAAATATAAGTCAGTAGATGTCTTTAGGGCTGGACTCTCATCAAATGTGTGAAATTTTGAGAAGATAGGATCATCTCGGTCAAGTTAATGCAGCTTTTATTTTCACGAAAAATCTTCAGACTTTGCGTCACCGTAGCGGCCACGCCCTTTGGCGAAAAGTTACAATATTCGGTGTGGGGCATGATCAACATCTTAAGGCTTTTCTGACCAATTTTCAAATGGATCCCTTCAACAAGCTCAGCACAGTAGCTAAAAACGTAAAGTATGACATTTATTGTAACCACTAGGTGGCGCTATATGTATAACTGAATTTTATCATATAGATGTTTTCAGGCCGTGACTATTACGTTGCCTGAGAAGTTTGAGATTTTTTGGAGCTTGAACATGGGAGTTATTAAGCATTTGCTCTTTCTGGACAAATGAAATTTTAAAGGCAATATTTGATGCCCCGCCCCCGTCATATAGTATTTCAAAAAGGCAAGATGTTTTGCCCAGTTGTTCTCTCAGGTCTTGAGATGATAAATGCCAAGTCTGAAGTCAATTGGATGAAAAATGTTTGCAAAGGGGGAAAAAGCATGACCACAGTGAATGTGCCAAAATAGGCCAAAATTGGACATAAAAAAATTCATAGCTCACTTCCTGTACATTTTAGCTACATGGTCCCAATAGACTTTTTTGTGTGTCTCGGGGTGCTACACGTGCCTGCCAATTTTTGTTGCTCTAGCTCAAACGTGCCGGGCTTGGTTTTTATTTTTCTACGCTAGGGGGCGCTATCGAGTTGCATTGTTATGACGACTTAATAATATCAAATTTTTCGCCGGGCCTGAGGAGTGTGCAAAGTTCGGTGAGTTTTCGTGAATGTTTAGGTACCCAAAATCGCGATCGTTTGCGGAGAATAAAGAATAATAATAATAACTAGAGCTGCGAGCAGCTATAAAGGGCCCTCGCAGCCCGGGCCACGTTGGGGTACTTGCACGTTGGGGTACTTGCACGTTGGGGTACTGGCACGTTGGGGTACTGGCAAGTTTAGGTAAGGCACATTGGAAGCAGAATTTCTTTGAAAATGGCATGATAAACCTTGACATGTGGATTTTTTTTTTTTTTGTAAAAATACCGTTAAGTTGGTGTATTTTTTTTTATGCCTCTAGGGCTAGGTGGCGCTGTATATATAATGGAATGTTGTCATAGGGATACCTTCAAGCCTTGACTCTAAACATACATGTCAAGTGTGGGATTTTTTTGGAGCATGTACCGTGGAGTTATTAAGCATATCCTTCATTCACGATATTGCTTTTAATGTCCATTAGAGGCTATCAAAAATAAATAAAAAAGTACATGTTTGGATAAGTCTAATGCCAGTGAACATTTTGAGTGGTGGAAAGTAAAAGAATATTCATAAATGACTTAGTTATCACACTTAGAATGAGTTTACATTTTTTGTACAAAATACCGTATGTGGGGTATTTTTTTGTTTTGCCTCAAGGGCGAGGTGGCGCTGCATATATAACTGAATGTTGTCATAGAGATACCTTCAGGCCTTGACGATAAACATACATGTCAAGTTTGGGATTTTTTGGAGCATGTATCGGGGAGTTATTAAGCATATCCTTTTTCAGTGCGAAACACAAATTTTGATGCCCCGCGCTCATCATATAGTATTTCCAAAAGTCAAGATTTTTCCGTCTGTTGTTGGCTCAGGTCTTGGCATGGTCCAGGTCAAGTCATAAGTCAGTCGGATAAAACATGTAGGAGAAGTGGGCAAAAGTATGCCCCCTGAAAATGTGCAAAAATCGTCAAAAATGGGACATTCAAAAATTCGTACCTCACTTCCTGTTCATTTTAGCATATGGGTCCAAGAGACTTTTTTGTAGGTCTTTGGCTCCGTCATACACGTAAAAATTTTCGTAGATCTTGCTTAAACGTAGAATCGGGGCTGCTTCGTTAAAAATTTCTAGGGGGCGCTATTGAGTCATTTTTGTAAAAATAGTACAATCAACAATAAAATATTGTTCATTTTACCAGGCCAGATGTGTGTGCCAAGTTTCATGAGTTTCTGCGCATGTTTAGACCCTCAAAACTAGCGTTGTTTTCTTGGCGAACAGTGCTTAGCCACGCCCACAGCGATTCGCGAAAACTCACAAACTTCGTGTTGTGACATCATGAAGGCCGAAACCCTCATCTGAGCAAATATGAGGTTGGTCCAGTTAACGTGTTTGGAGAAAAATGTACAAGAAAATTCGTAAGAAAAAAAATTGCCACTAGGTGGCGCTATCAGTAAGATGAAATATAAGTTCGTAGATGTCTTTAGGGCTGGACTCTCATCAAATGTGTGAAATTTTGAGAAGATAGGATCATCTCGGTCAAGTTCATGCAGCTTTTATTGTCACGAAAAATTTTCGGACTTTGCGTCACCGTAGCGGCCACGCCCTTTGGCGAAAAGTTACAATATTCGGTGTGGGGCATGATCAACATCTTAAGGCTTTTCTGACCAATTTTCAACTGGATCCCTTCAACGAGCTCGGCACAGTAGCTAAAAACGTAAAGTATGACATTTATTGTTACCACTAGGTGGCGCTATATGTATAACTGAATTTTATCATATAGATGCTTTCAGGCCGTGACTATTACGTTGCCTGAGAAGTTTGAGATTTTTTGGAGCTTGAACATGGGAGTTATCACACTTAGAATGAGTTGACATTTTTTGTACAAAATACCGTATGTGGGGTATTTTTTTTTCACGCCTGAAGGGCTAGGTGGCGCTGCATATATAACTGAATTTTGTCATAGAGATACCTTCAGGCTTTGACTATAAACATACATGTCAAGTTTGGGATTTTTTGGAGCATGTACCGGGGAGTTATTAAGCATATCCTTTTTCAGTGCGAAACACAAAATTTGATGCCCCGCCCTCATCATATAGTATTTCCAAAAGTCAAGATTTTTCTGCCTGTAGTTGGCTCAGGTCTTGACATGGTCCAGGTCAAGTCTAAAGTCAGTCGGATGAAATGTGTAGGAGAAGTGGGCAAAAGTATGCCCCCTGAAAATGTGCAAAAATCGTCAAAAATGGGACATTCAAAAATTCATAGCTCACTTCCTGTTCATTTTAGCACATGGGTCCAAGAGACTTTTTTGTAGGTCATGGACTCCCTCATACACCTAAAAATTTTCGTAGATCTTGCTTAAACGTACAATCGGGGCTGCTTCGTTAAAAATTTCTAGGGGGCGCTATTGAGTCATTTTTGTAAAAATAGGACAATACATGATAAAATATTGCTCATTTTGCCAGGCCAGATGTGTGTGCCAAGTTTCATGAGTTTCTGCGCATGTTTAGACCATCAAAACTAGCGTTGTTTTCTTGGTGAACAGTGCTTAGCCACGCCCACAGCGATTCGCGAAAACTCACAAACTTCGTGTTGTGACATCATGAAGGCCGAAACCCCCATCTGAGCAAATATGAGGTTGGTCCAGTTAACGTGTTTGGAGAAAAATGTACAAGAAAATTCGTAAGAAAAAAAATTGCCACTAGGTGGCGCTATCAGTTAGATGAAATATAAGTTCGTAGATGTCTTTAGGGCTGGACTCTCATCAAATGTGTGAAATTTTGAGAAGATAGGATCATCTCGGTCAAGTTCATGCAGCTTTTATTGTCACGAAAAATCTTCAGACTTTGCGTCACCGTAGCGGCCACGCCCTTTGGCGAAAAGTTACAATATTCGGTGTGGGGCATCATCAACATCTTAAGGCTTTTCTGACCAATTTTCAACTGGATCCCTTCAACGAGCTCAGCACAGTAGCTAAAAACGTAAAGTATGACATTTATTGTAACCACTAGGTGGCGCTATATGTATAACTGAATTTTTTCATATAGGTGTTTTCAGGCCGTGACTATTACGTTGCCTGAGAAGTTTGAGATTTTTTGGAGCTTGTACATGGGAGTTATTCAGCATTTGCTCTTTCTGGACAAATGAAATTTTAAAGGCAATATTTGATGCCCCGCCCCCGTCATATAGTATTTCGAAAACGCAAGATTTTTTGCCTAGTTTTTCTCTTAAGTCTTGAGATGATAAATGCCAAGTTTAAAGTCAATGGGATGAAAAATGTTTGCATAGGGGGAAAAAGCATGACCACAGTGAATGTGCCAAAATAGGCCAAAATTGGACATTAAAAAATTCATAGCTCACTTCCTGTACATTTTAGGAAATGGCTTCCACTGACTTTTTTGTGCGTCTCGTAGTGCTACACGTGCCTGCCATTTTTCGTAGCTCTAGCTCAAACGGACCGGGATTGGTTTTTATTTTTCTACGCTAGGTGGCGCTATAGAGTCGCGTTGTTATGACAACTACATAATATCAAATTTTTCGCCGGGCCCGAAGAGACTGCAAAGTTTGGTGAGTTTTCGTAAATGTTTAGGCCCTCAAAAATGCGATCGTTTACGGAGAAGAAGAAGAAGAAGAATAATAATAATTCTTACAAAAACAAGAGGGACCTCGCAGCGGTCGCTGCTCGGGCCCTAATAATAATAATAATAATAATAATAATAATAATAATAATAATAATAATAATAATAATAATTTTTACAAAAACAATAGGGACCTCGCAGCGGTCGCTGCTCGGGCCCTAATAATAATAATAATAAGAAGAAGAAGAAGAACGAGAGCTGCGAGCAGCTACAAAGGGCCCTCGCAGCCCAGGCCACTTTGGGGTACTTGCACATGGGAGCACTGGAACATTGGGGTACTGGCACGTTTGAAGCCGTATTTCTTTGAAAATGGCAAAACCTTGACATCTGGAATTTTTTTTTTTTTTGCCATGTGTGGTAAGTGTGTGAAGTTCAATTGAGTTATGGTCAATGTTCAGACCCTCAAAAATCAGCGTACTCCCTCCCCACCCCCCTTTGGCATTTTGTAACGTGTTTGTATATACACACATCATTGTTTGTTTTACTCATAGGACAATATTGCTTTTATTCTCCATAGAGGGCATAAAAAATGAATACATTAATTAAAATGACATAAGTGTGGGGCGGCACGGTGGTAAAATTAACCCGATTGACTTTCAACTTGGGCTGTACCATCCCTGGGACAACATCAGGGAAAAAAAATCTTCACTTTTCGACATACGATATGACGGGGGCGGGGCATAAAATTTTGCGTTTCAAAATTCTTAATGAAGCATTCCCAGTTGTTCGTTTCACCGAGTTGCTAAAATTAGAAGACATATGTGACAGCCCTCAAGCTACAAAAAACTCTGCTTGAGTCATATTCTAAACCAAACATGAAGTTCGCCATTTTGTAACTGTTTCTTTATTGAACATACAAGCATTTTAACAGAAAGCATATACATAAAGTTATAGGTTGTTTTTTTTAGGGCCCGAGCAGCGACTGCTGCGAGGTCCCTATTGTTTTTCGTTCGAATTATTATTATAAGGGCCCGAGCAGCGATCGCTGCGAGGTCCATATTGTTTTTGTAAAAATTATTATTACTATTATTAGGGCCCGAGCAGCGACCGCTGCGAGGTCCCTATTGTTTTTGTAAAAATTATTATTATTAGGGCCCGAGCAGCGACCGCTGCGAGGTCCCTATTGTTTTTGTAAAAATTATTAGGGCCCGAGCAGCGACCGCTGCGAGGTCCCTATTGTTTTTGTAAAAATTATTAGGGCCCGAGCAGCGACCGCTGCGAGGTCCCTATTGTTTTTGTAAAAATTCTTCTTCTTCTTCTTCTTCTTTATTCTCCGCAAACAATCGCGATTTTGGGTACCTAAATATTCACGAAAACTCACCGAACTTTGCACACTCCTCAGGTCCGGCGAAAAATTTGATATTATGAAGTCGTTATAACAACGCGACTCTATTGCGCCCCCTAGCATAGAAAAATAAAAACCAAGCCCGGCACGTTTGAGCTAGAGCAACGAAAATTGGCAGGCACGTGTAGCACCCCGAGACGCACAAAAAAAGTCTATTGGGACCATGTAGCTAAAATGTACAGGAAGTGAGCTATGAATTTTTTAATGTCCAATTTTGGCCTATTTTGGCACATTCACTCTGGTCATGCTTTTTCCCCCTATGCAAACATTTTTCATCCAATTCATATCAAACTTGGCATTTATCATCTCAAGACCTGAGAGAACAACTGGGCAAAAAGTCTTGCCTTTTCGAAATACTATATGATGGGGGCGGGGCATCAAATATTGTCTTTAAAATTTCATTTGTCCAGAAAGAGCAAATGCTTAATAACTCCCATGTTCAAGCTCCAAAAAATCTCAAACTTCTCAGGCAACGTAATAGTCACGGCCTGAAAACATCTATATGATAAAATTCAGTTATACATATAGCACCACCTAGTGGTAACAATAAATGTCATACTTTACGTTTTTAGCTACTGCGCTGAGCTCGTTGAAGGGATCCAGTTGAAAGTTGGTCAGAAAATCCTTAAGATGTTGATCATGCCCCACACCGAATATTGTAACTTTTCGCCAAAGGGCGTGGCCGCTACGGTGACGCAAAGTCTGAAGATTTTTCGTGACAATAAAAGCTGCATTAACTTGACCGAGATGATCCTATCTTCTCAAAATTTCACACATTTGATGAGAGTCCAGCTCTAAAGACATCTACTAACTTACATTTCATCTAACTGACAGCGCCACCTAGTGGCAATTTTTTTTCTTACGAATTTTCTTCTACGTTTTTCTCCAAACACGTTAACTGGACCTACCTCATATTTGCTCAGAGGAAGGTTTCGGCCTTCATGATTTCACAACACGAAGTTTGTGAGTTTTCGCGAATTGCTGTAGGCGTGGCTAAGCGCTGTTCGCCAAGAAAACAACGCCAGTTTTGAGGGTCTAAACATGCACAGAAACTCCTGAAACTTGGCACACACATCTGGCCTGGTAAAATGAGCAATATTTTATTGTTGATTGTGCTATTTTAAAAAAATGACTCAATAGCGCCCCCTAGAAATTTTTAACGAAGCAGCCCCGGTTGTACGTTTAAGCAAGAACGCCGAATATTTTTAGGTGTATGAGGGAGCCCAAGACCTACAAAAAAGTCTCTTGTACCCATATGCTAAAATGAACAGGAAGTGAGCTACGAATTTTTGAATGTCCCATTTTTGACGATTTTTGCACATTCACAGGGGGCAGACTTTTGCCCACTTCTCCTACACGTTTCATCCGACTGAGTTAAGACTTGACCTGGACCATGTCAAGACCTGTGCCAAGGACAGGGGGGAAAATCTTGACTTTTCAAACTACTATATGATGAGGGCGGGGCATCAAAATGTGTGTTTCGCAATGAAAAAGGATATGCTTGATAACTCCCCGGTACATGCTCCAAAAAATCCCAAACTTGACATGTATGTTTATCGTCAAGGCCTGAAGTTATCTCTATGACAACATTCAGTTATATATGCAGCGCCACCTAGCCCTTGAGGCATGAAAAAAAAATACCCCACATACGGTATTTTGTACAAAAAATGTAAACTCATTCTAAGTGTGATAACTCAGTCATTTATGAATATTCTTTTAGTTTCCACCACTCAAAATGTTCACTGGCATCAGACTTATCCAAACATATATATATTTAGGGCCCGAGCAGCGACCGCTGCGAGGTCCCTATTGTTTTTGTAAAAATTATTATTATTATTATTATTATTATTATTATTATTAGGGCCCGAGCAGCGACCGCTGCGAGGTCCCTATTGTTTTTGTAAAAATTATTATTATTAGGGCCCGAGCAGCGACCGCTGCGAGGTCCCTATTGTTTTTGTAAAAATTATTATTATTATTATTATTATTATTATTATTATTATTATTATTATTATTATTATTCTTCTTTATTCTCCGCAAACGATCGCGATTTTGGGTACCTAAACATTCACGAAAACTCACCGAACTTTGCACACTCCTCAGGTCCGGCGAAAAATTTGATATTATTAAGTCGTCATAACAATGCGACTCGATAGCGCCCCCTAGCGTAGAAAAATAAAAACCAAGCCCGGCACGTTTGAGCTAGAGAAACAATAATTGGCAGGCACGTGTAGCACCCCGAGACGCACAAAAAAGTCTATTGGGACCATGTAGCTAAAATGTACAGGAAGTGAGCTATGAATTTTTTAATGTCCAATTTTGGCCTATTTTGGCACATTCACTGTGGTCATGCTTTTTCCCCCTTTGCAAACATTTTTCATCCAATTGACTTCAAACTTGGCATTTATCATCTCAAGACCTGAGAGAACAACTGGGCAAAACATCTTGCCTTTTTGAAATACTATATGACGGGGGCGGGGCATCAAATATTGCCTTTAAAATTTCATTTGTCCAGAAAGAGCAAATGCTTAATAACTCCCATGTTTAAGCTCCAAAAAATCTCAAACTTCTCAGGCAACGTAATAGTCACGGCCTGAGAACATCTATATGATAAAATTCAGTTATACATATAGCGCCACCTAGTGGTTACAATAAATGTCATACTTTACGTTTTTAGCTACTGTGCTGAGCTTGTTGAAGGGATCCATTTGAAAATTGGTCAGAAAAGCCTTAAGATGTTGATCATGCCCCACACCGAATATTGTAACTTTTCGCCAAAGGGCGTGGCCGCTACGGTGACGCAAAGTCTGAAGATTTTTCGTGAAAATAAAAGCTGCATTAACTTGACCGAGATGATCCTATCTTCTCAAAATTTCACACATTTGATGAGAGTCCAGCCCTAAAGACATCTACTGACTTATATTTCATCTAACTGATAGCGCCACCTAGTGGCAATTTTTTTTATTACGAATTTTCTTCTACGTTTTTCTCCAAACACGTTAACTGGACCTACCTCATATTTGCTCAGATGAGGGTTTCGGCCTTCATGATGTCACAACACGAAGTTTGTGAGTTTTCGCGAATTGCTGTGGGTGTGGCTAAGCGCTGTTCGCCAAGAAAACAACGCCAGTTTTGAGGGTCTAAACATGCACAGAAACTCATGAAACTTGGCACACACATCTGGCCTGGTAAAATGAGCAATATTTTATTGTTGATTGTGCTATTTTTACAAAAATGACTCAATAGCGCCCCCTAGAAGTTTTTAACGAAGCAGCCCCGGTTGTACGTTTAAGCAAGAACGACGAATATTTTTAGGTGTATGAGGGAGCCCAAGACCTACAAAAAAGTCTCTTGTACCCATATGCTAAAATGAACAGGAAGTGAGCTACGAATTTTTGAATGTCCCATTTTTGACAATTTTTGCACATTCACAGGGGGCAGACTTTTGCCCACTTCTCCTACACGTTTCATCTGACTGAGTTAAGACTTGACCTGGACCATGTCAAGACCTGAGCCAACGACAGGGGGAAAAATCTTGACCTTTCGAAATACTATATGATGAAGGCGGGGCATCAAAATTTGTGTTTCGCACTGAAAAAGGATATGCTTAATAACTCCCCGGTACATGCTCCAAAAAATCCCAAACTTGACATGTATGTTTATCGTCAAGGCCTGAAGCTATCTCTATGACAACATTCAGTTATATATGCAGCGCCACCTAGCCCTTGAGGCTTATATAAAAAAAAAAATATATACCCCACATACGGTATTTTGTACAAAAAATGTACACTTATTCTAAGTGTGATAACTAAGTCATTTATGAATATTCTTTTAGTTTCCACCACTCAAATTGTTCACTAGCTTCACACCGATCCAAACGTATGTACGTTTCCATTTTGTTTTATTCATTTTTGATTGCCCCTTTGGACAATAAAAGTAACATTGTGCAATGAGTACAACGAGCGATGATGTGTATATACACTTTTACAAAAAAATACCAATCAGGGCAACTCATTGCCTAAAAATAAAAAAGGACGCTGATTTTTGCAGGTCTTAACAATCACCAAAACCCGTTGAGCTTGATACACACACTGGCAAAAAAATATTCTACATGTAAACGTTTATTATGCCATTTTCAAAGAAATTTTGCTTCCAATATGCCAGTACCCCAATGTGCCAGTACCCCAACGTGCAAGTACCCCAACGTGCAAGGACCCCAACGTGGCCCGGGCTGCGAGGGCCCTTTATAGCTGCTCGCAGCTCTAGTTTTATTTATTTTTGATAGCCTCTATGGACATTAAAAGCAATATCGTGAATGAAGGATATGCTTAATAACTCCACGGTACATGCTCCAAAAAAAATCCCACACTTGACATGTATGCTTATAATCAAGGCCTGAAGGTATCTCTATGACAACATTCAGTTATAAATACAGCGCCACCTAGCCGTTGAGGCTTATATAAAAAAAATAAAAAAAATACCCCACATACGGTATTTTGTACAAAAAATGTACACGCATTCTAAGTGTGATAACTAAGTCATTTATGAATATTCTTTTAGTTTCCACCACTCAAATTGTTCACTGGCTTCACACCGATCCAAACGTATGTACGTTTCCATTTTGTTTTATTCATTTTTGATTGCCCCTTTGGACAATAAAAGTAAACATTGTGCAATGAGTACAACGAGCGATGATGTGTATATACACTTTTACAAAAAAATACCAATCAGGGCAACTCATTGCCTAAAAATAAATAAGGACGCTGATTTTTGCAGGTCTCAACAATCACCAAAATCCGTTGAGCTTGACAGACACTGGCAAAAAAAATATTCTACATGTAAACGTTTATTATGCCATTTTCAAAGAAATTTTGCTTCCAATATGCCAGTACCCCAACGTGCCAGTACCCCAACGTGCAAGTACCCCAACGTGCAAGGACCCCAACGTGGCCCGGGCTGCGAGGGTCCTTTATAGCTGCTCGCAGCTCTAGTTATTAGGGCCCGAGCAGCGACCGCTGCGAGGTCCCTATTGTTTTTGTAAAAATTATTATTATTATTATTATTATTATTATTATTAGGGCCCGAGCAGCGACCGCTGCGAGGTCCCTATTGTTTTTCGTTCGAATTATTATTATTATTATTATTATTATTATTCTCCGTAAAAGATCGCATTTTTTAGGACCTAAACATTCACGAAAACTCACCGAACTTTGCACACTCCTCAGGCCCGGCGAAAAATTTGATATTATGAAGTCGTCATAACAACGCGACTCTATAGCGCCTCCTAGCGTAGAAAAATAAAAACCAAGCCCGGCACGTATGAGCTAGAGCAACGAAAATTGGCAGGCACGTGTAGCACCCCGAGCTGCACAAAAAAAGTCTATTGGGACCATGTAGCTAAAATGTACAGGAAATGAGCTATGAATTTTTTAATGTCCAATTTTGGCCTATTTTGGCACATTCACTGTGGTCATGCTTTTTCCCCCTCTGCAAACATTTTTCATCCAATTAACTTCAAACTTGGCATTTATCATCTCAAGACGTGAGAGAACAACTGGGCAAAAAGTCTTGCCTTTTCGAAATACTATATGATGGGGGCGGGGCATCAAATATTGCCTTTAAAATTTCATTTGTCCAGAAAGAGCAAATGGTTAATAACTCCCATGTTCAAGCTCCAAAAAATCTCAAACTTCTCAGGCAATGTAATAGTCACGGCCTGAAAACATCTATATGATAAAATTCAGTTATACATATAGCGCCACCTAGTGGTAACAATAAATGTCATACTTTACGTTTTTAGCTACTGCGCTGAGCTCGTTGAAGGGATCCAGTTGAAAATTGGTCAGAAAAACTTTAAGATGTTGATCATGCCCCACACCGAATATTGTAACTTTTCGCCAAAGGGCGTGGCCGCTACGGTGCCGCAAAGTCTAAAGATTTTTCGTGACAATAAAAGCTGCATTAACTTGACCGAGATGATCCTATCTTCTCAAAATTTCACACATTTGATGAGAGTCCAGCCCTAAAGACATCTTCGAACTTATATTTCATCTTACTGATAGCGCCACCTAGTGGCAATTTTTTTTCTTACGAATTTTCTTGTAAATTTTTTCTCCAAACACGTTAACTGGACCAACCTCATATTTGCTCAGATGAGGGTTTCGGCCTTCATGATGTCACAACACGAAGTTTGTGAGTTTTCGCGAATCGCTGTGGCCGTGGCTAAGCACTGTTCGCCAAGAAAACAACGCCAGTTTTGAGGGTCTAAACATGCGCAGAAACTCATGAAACTTGGCACACACATCTGGCCTGGTAAAATGAACAATATTTTATTGTTGATTGTGCTATTTTTACAAAAATGACTCAATAGCGCCCCCTAGAATTTTTTAACGAAGCAGCCCCGATTGTACGTTTAAGCAAGATCTACGAAAATTTTTACGTGTATGAGGGAGCCAAAGACCTACAAAAAAGTCTCTTGGACCCATATGCTAAAATGAACAGGAAGTGAGCTACGAATTTTTGAATGTCCCATTTTTTACGATTTTTGCACATTTTCAGAGGGCATACTTTTGCCCACTTCTCCTACACGTTTTATCCGACTGACTTATGACTTGACCTGGACGATGCCAAGACCTGAGCCAACAACAGACGGAAAAATCTTTACTTTTGGAAATACTATATGATGAGGGCGGGGCATCAAAATTTGTGTTTCGCACTGAAAAAGGATATGCTTAATAACTCCCCGATACATGCTCCAAAAAATCCCAAACTTGACATGTATGTTTATCGTCAAGGCCTGAAGGTATCTCTATGACAACATGCAGTTATATATGCAGCGCCACCTAGCCCTTGAGGCATGAAAAAAAAATACCCCACTTACGGTATTTTGTACAAAAAATGTAAACTCATTCTAAGTGTGATAACTAAGTCATTTAGGAATATTCTTTTACCTTCCACCACTCAAAATATTCACTGGCATCAGACCTAACCAAACATACATATTTTTGTTATTTAGTTTTATGTATTTTTGATAGCCTCTATGGACATTAAAAGCAATATCGTGAATGAAGGCTATGCTTAATAACTCCCAGGTACATGCTCCAAAAAATCCCATATTTGAAATGTATATTTAGAGTCAAGGCCTGAAGGTATCTCTATGACAAAATTCAGTTATAAATACAGCGCCACCTAGTCCTTGAGGCATAAAAAAAATGCCTCACTTACGGTATTTTTGCAAAAATTGTAAACTCATTGTAAGTGTGATAACTAAGTCATTTATGAATATTCTTTTACTTTCCACCACTCAATATGTTCACTGGTATCAGACCGATCCAAACATACGTATTTTTTATTTAGTTTTATTTATTTTTTTTATCGCCTCTATGGACAATAAAAGCAACATTGTGCAATGAGTACGAGCGATGATGTGTGTATATATACTTTTACGAAAAATACCAATCAGAGCAACTCATTGCCTAAAAATAAAAAAAAGACGCTGATTTTTGCAGATCTTAACAATCACCAAAACCCATTGAGCTTGACACACTCATCACACCTGGCAAAAAAAAAAAAAAAGTGCTGAGCTCGTTGAAGGGATCCATTTGAAAATTGGTCAGAAAAGCCTTAAGATGTTGATCATGCCCCACACCGAATATTGTAACTTTTCGCCAAAGGGCGTGGCCGCTACGGTGACGCTAAGTCTGAAGATTTTTCGTGAAAATAAAAGCTGCATTAACTTGACCGAGATGATCCTATTTTCTCAAAATTTCACACATTTGATGAGAGTCCAGCCCTAAAGACATCTACTGACTTATATTTCATCTAACTGATAGCGCCACCTAGTGGCAATTTTTTTTCTTACGAATTTTCTTCTACGTTTTTCTCCAAACACAACTGGACCTACCTCATATTTGCTCAGATGAGGGTTTCGGCCTTCATGATGTCACAACACGAAGTTTGTGAGTTTTCGCGAATTGCTGTGGGCGTGGCTAAGCGCTGTTCGCCAAGAAAACAACGCCAGTTTTGAGGGTCTAAACATGCACAGAAACTCATGAAACTTGGCACACACATCTGGCCTGGTAAAATGAGCAATATTTTATTGTTGATTGTGCTATTTTTACAAAAATTACTCAATAGCGCCCTCTAGAAGTTTTTAACGAAGCAGCCCCGGTTGTACGTTTAAGCAAGAACGACGAATATTTTTAGGTGTATGAGGGAGCCCAAGACCTACAAAAAAGTCTCTTGGACCCATATGCTAAAATGAACAGGAAGTGAGCTACGAATTTTTGAATGTCCCATTTTTGACGATTTTTGCACATTCACAGGGGGCAGACTTTTGCCCACTTCTCCTACACGTTTCATCCGACTGAGTTAAGACTTGGCCTGGACCATGTCAAGACCTGAGCCAACGACAGGGGGAAAAATTTTGTCTTTTCGAAATACTATATGATGAGGGCGGGGCATCAAATTTTGTGTTTCGCAATGAAAAAGGATATGCTTGATAACTCCCCGGTACATGCTCCAAAAAATTCCAAACTTGACATGTATGTTTATCGTCAAGGCCTGAAGTTATCTCTGTGACAACATTCAGTTATATATGCAGCGCCACCTAGCCCTTGAGGAATAAAAAAAAAATACCCCACATACGGTATTTTGTACAAAAAATGTACACTCATTCTAAGTGTGATAACTCAGTCATTTATGAATATTCTTTTAGTTTCCACCACTCAAATTGTTCACTGGCTTCACACCGATCCAAACGTATGTACATTTCCATTTTGTTTTATTCATTTTTGATTGCCCCTTTGGACAATAAAAGTAACATTGTGCAATGAGTACAACGAGCGATGATGTGTATATACACTTTTACAAAAAATACCAATCAGGGCAACTCATTGCCTAAAAATAAAAAATAAGACGCTGATTTTTGCAGATCTTAACAATCACCAAAACCCATTGAGCTTGACACACTCATCACACCTGGCAAAAAAAAAAATAAAAAAATCCACGTTTATCATGCCATTTTCAAAGAAATTCTGCTTCCAATGTGCCAGTACCCCAATGTGCAAGTTCCCCAACGTGCAAGTACCCCAACGGGGCCCGGGCTGCGAGGGCCCTTTATAGCTGCTCGCAGCTCTAGTTATTAGGGCCCGAGCAGCGACCGCTGCGAGGTCCCTATTGTTTTTGTAAAAATTATTATTATTATTGTTATTATTATTATTATTATTATTATTAGGGCCCGAGCAGCTACCGCTGCGAGGTCCCTATTGTTTTTCGATCGGATTATTATTAGGGCCCGAGCAGCGACCGCTGCGAGGTCCCTATTGTTTTTCGATCGGATTATTATTATTAGGGCCCGAGCAGCGACCGCTGCGAGGTCCCTATTGTTTTTCGTTCGAATTATTATTATTATTATTATTATTATTATTATTATTATTATTATTATTCTCCGTAAACGATCGCATTTTTGAGTACCTAAACATTCACGAAAACTCACCAAACTTTGCACACTCCTCAGGCCCGGCGAAAAATTTTATATTATGAAGTCGTCATAACAACGCGACTCTATAGCGCCCCCTAGCGTAGAAAAATAAAAACCAAGCCTGGCACGTTTGAGCCAGAGCAACGAAAATTGGCAGGCACGTGTAGCACCCCGAGACGCACAAAAAAGTCTATTGGGACCATGTAGCTAAAATGTACAGGAAATGAGCTATGAATTTTTTTATGTCCAATTTTGGCCTATTTTGGCACATTCACTGTGGTCATGCTTTTTCCCCCTCTGCAAACATTTTTCATCCAATTCACATCAAACTTGGCATTTATCATCTCAAGACCTGAGAGAACAACTGGGCAAAAAGTCTTGCCTTTTCGAAATACTATATGATGGGGGCGGGGCATCAAATATTGTCTTTAAAATTTCATTTGTCCAGAAAGAGCAAATGCTTAATAACTCCCATGTTCAAGCTCCAAAAAATCTCAAACTTCTCAGGCAACGTAATAGTCACGGACTGAAAACATCTATATGATAAAATTCAGTTATACATTTAGCGCCACCTCGTGGTGACAATAAATGTCATACTTTATGTTTTTATCTACTGCGCTGAGCTCGTTGAAGGGATCCAGTTGAAAGTTGGTCAGAAAAGCCTTAAGATGTTGATCATGCCCCACACCGAATATTGTAACTTTTCGCCAAAGGGCGTGGCCGCTACGGTGACGCAAAGTCGGAAGATTTTTCGTGACAATAAAAGCTGCATGAACTTGACAGAGATGATCCTATCTTCTCAAAATTTCACACATTTGATGAGAGTCCAGCCCTAAAGACATCTACGAACTTATATTTCATCTTACTGATAGCGCCACCTAGTGGCATATTTTTTTTCTTACGAATTTTCTTGTACATTTTTCTCCAAACACGTTAACTGGACCTACCTCATATTTGCTCAGATGAGGGTTTCGGCCTTCATGATGTCACAACACGAAGTTTGTGAGTTTTCGCGAATTGCTGTGGGCGTGGCTAAGCACTGTTCGCCAAGAAAACAACGCCAGTTTTGAGGGTCTAAACATGCTCAGAAACTCCTGAAACTTGGCACACACATCTGGCCTGGTAAAATGAGTAATATTTTATTGTTGATTGTGCTATTTTTACAAAAATGACTCAATAGCGCCCCCTCGAAATTTTTAACGAAGCAGCCCCGGTTGTACGTTTAAGCAAGAACGACGAATATTTTTAGGTGTATGAGGGAGCCCAAGACCTACAAAAAAGTCTCTTGTAACCATATGCTAAAATGAACAGGAAGTGAGCTACGAATTTTTGAATGTCCCATTTTTGACGATTTTTGCACATTCACAGGGGGCAGACTTTTGCCCACTTCTCCTACACGTTTCATCCGACTGAGTTAAGACTTGACCTGGACCATGTCAAGACCTGAGCCAACGACAGGGGGAAAAATTTTTACTTTTCGAAATACTATATGATGAGGGCGGGGCATCAAAATTTGTGTTTCGCAATGAAAAAGGATATGCTTGATAACTCCCCGGTACATGCTCCAAAATATCCCAAACTTGACATGTATGTTTATCGTCAAGGCCTGAAGTTATCTCTATGACAACATTCAGTTATATATGCAGCGCCACCTAGCCCTTGAGGCATGAAAAAAAAATACCCCACTTACGGTATTTTGTACAAAAAATGTACACTCATTCTAAGTGTGATAACTAAGTCATTTATGAATATTTTTTTAGTTTCCACCACTCAAAATGTTCACTGGCATCAGACTTATCCAAACATACATATTTTTGTTATTTAGTTTTATGTATTTTTGATAGCCTCTATGGACATTAAAAGCAATATCGTGAATGAAGGCTATGCTTAATAAATCCACGGTACATGCTCAAAAAAAAATCCCACACTTGACATGTATGCTTATAATCAAGGCCTGAAGGTATCTCTATGACAACATTCAGTTATAAATACAGCGCCACCTAGCCCTTGAGGCTTATATAAAAAAATAAATAAAATACCCCAACATACGGTATTTTGTACAAAAAATGTACACTCATTCTAAGTGTGATAACTAAGTCATTTATGAATATTCTTTTAGTTTCCACCACTCAAATTGTTCACTGGCATCAGACTTATCCAAACATATATATATTTTTATTTATTTTTGATAGCCTCTATGGACATTAAAAGCAATATCGTGAATGAAGGATATGCTTAATAACTCCACGGTACATGCTCCAAAAAAAATCCCACACTTGACATGTATGCTTATAATCAAGGCCTGAAGGTATCTCTATGACAACATTCAGTTATAAATACAGCGCCACCTAGCCCTTGAGGCTTATATAAAAAATAAAAAAAAATACCCCACATACGGTATTTTGTACAAAAAATGTACACTCATTCTAAGTGTGATAACTAAGTCATTTATGAATATTCTTTTAGTTTCCACCACTCAAATTGTTCACTGGCTTCACAACGATCCAAACGTATGTACGTTTCCATTTTGTTTTATTCATTTTTGATTGCCCCTTTGGACAATAAAAGTAACATTGTGCAATGAGTACAACGAGCGATGATGTGTATATACACTTTTACAAAAAAATACCAATCAGGGCAACTCATTGCCTAAAAATAAAAAAGGACGCTGATTTTTGCAGGTCTTAACAATCACCAAAACCCGTTGAGCTTGACACACACACTGGCAAAAAAATATTCTACATGTAAACGTTTATTATGCCATTTTCAAAGAAATTTTGCTTCCAATATGCCAGTACCCCAACGTGCCAGTACCCCAACGTGCAAGTACCCCAACGTGCAAGGACCCCAACGTGGCCCGGGCTGCGAGGGCCCTTTATAGCTGCTCGCAGCTCTAGTTATTAGGGCCCGAGCAGCGACCGCTGCGAGGTCCCTATTGTTCCTGAAGGAATTCTTATTAGGGCCCGAGCAGCGGCGGCGGCGGTGCCGCTGCGAGGCCCTATTGTTTTTGTAGGAATTCTTCTTATTATTATTAGGGCCCGAGCAGCGACCGCTGCGAGGTCCCTATTGTTCCTGAAGGAATTCTTATTATTCTTCTTCTTCTTTTTCTTTGTTATTATTCTTTTCCGCAAACAACCACATTTTTGAGGCACTAAACATGAACGAAAACTCACCAAACTTTACACGCAGATCGGGCCTGGCGAAAAATTTGATATTTTAAAGTCGCCATACATGATAACAGAAAAATGGCTCTGTAGCGCCACCTACTTAGGTTTAACGGATCCCTGTCCCGCTACGATTGTCCTATGGCTATGAAAATTGTGTGGCACCTGTAGCACATCCAGATGAACAAAAACCTCTTTGATATGTGTACCCTAAAATAGACAGGAAGTGAGGTATGAGTATTTGAATGTCCAATTTTGGCCCATTTTTGCACATTTACAGGGGTCATACTTTTGCCCGCTTCTCCTACACGGTTAACCCGATTGACTTCAAACTTGGGCTGTACCATCTCAACACCTGGGACAACATCATGGTAAAAAATCAAAAGTTTTTGACATACTATATGACGGTGGCGGGGTATCAAATTTACAGTTTAAAAATTCTTACTTAACGAAGCATTGCCGGTGGTACGTTTAATCTAGAGCTACGAAAATTGGTACACATATGTAACAGACTATGATCTACAAAAAAGCCTGTTGGTGCCATATGCTAAACCTAACAGGAAGTCCGCCAGAGGCGAGGCATCAAATTTTGTGTTTCGAAATTCTAACTTAATGAAGCATTCCCGGCTGTACATTTCACCTAGAGTTACCAAAATTTGAAGACATATGTAACAGCCCTCAAGGTACAAAAGACTCTTTTTGAACCATATGCTCAACCGAACAGGAAGTCCGCCATTTTGATTTACTTTGGAACGTGTTGCCATTTTTTGGGCCATTTCATAGGGTCTTATTTTAACGAACTCCTCCTACAGAGTTTATCCGATCACTCCAAACTTGGTGTGATTCATCTTAAGATGTTGAAGATGAAAAGTTATTGAAAGCTTTTTATTTCGTCGCACGCTGTTGCCGTGGCATGCACAGTTTGCAAAGGAAAAAATTCCTTCTTAATGAAGCATTCCCAGTTGTACGAAGCAGCTAGAGCTACGAAAATTTGGAGACAAATGTAACAGCCCACGATGTACAAAAAAGTCTCTTGGTGCCATGTGCTAAACCCAACAGGAAGTCCCGTAGGGGCTGGGCATCACATTTTGAGCTAAAAAACTCCTCTTTAACGAAGCATTCCCGGTTGTACGTTTCACCTAGCGCTATGATAATTTAGAGGCATACATAAGAGCCCACGATGTACAAAAAAGTCTCTTGGAACCATCTGCTAAACCAAACAGGAAGTCCGCCATTTTGATTTACGTTGGGATTTGTAGCCATTTTTTGTGGCCTTTTTTAGGGGTCATACTTTAACGAACTCCTACAAAATTTATCCGACTGTCTTCAAACTTAGTGTGCTTCATCTTAAGATGTTTAAGATGCAAAGTTATCGAAAGTGTTTTATTTTGTCTCACGCCGTTGCCATAGCGTAAGTAAAATGCTGCTTTTTTTTTTTTTTGTCTAAACATGCGAAAACTCATGAAACTTTGCACACACATCAAACTTGCCATAAAAATTAACATTTTAGAGAGTTTTTCTGCAATTTTCTATAAATGGCTCAATAGCGCCATCTCGACATTTTTATGAAGCTTTTGGAAATGTATGATTCAGCTAGATGTGAAAAAATTTGGATACCTATCAGCCTAAGACTTACAAAAAAGTTTCTAAAGCCATATGCTAAACCAAACAGGAAGTCTGCCATTTTGATTAACTTTGTTATTTGTTGCCATTTTTGGGGCCTTTTATAGGCATCATATATTCTTTGGCGCGTTTCATCTTAAGATATTTAAGATGAAAAGTTATTGAAATTTTTTATTTTGTCGCACGCCTTTGCTGTAGCGATGCATTGTTTGCAAAGAATTTTTTTTTTTTTATATGATTCAGCTAGATGTGTGAATATTGGGAGGCATACCTATCAGCCGAATACCTAGACAAAGTATTCCATAGCAATGTGAACAAACACAAAAAGCATGGCAAAAACATTTACAATTTAGACGGTTTCTTATGAAACAGTACCCTAGTGTGCCAGTACCCCGACGTGCAAATACCCCAACGTGGCACGGGTTGCGAGGGCCCTTTATAGCTGCTCGCAGCTCTAGTTCTTATTATTATTCTTCTCCGCAAACAATCGCATTTTTGAGACGCTAAACGTGAACAAAAACTCACCAAACTTTACACGCACATCAGGCCTGGCGAAAAATTTGATATTTTAAAGTCGCCATACATGATAACAGAAAAATGGCTCCATAGCGCCACCTACAATGGTTAAACGGATCCCTGTTCCGCTACGATTGTCCTATGGCGACGAAAATTGTGTGGCACCCGTAGCACATCCAGATGAACAAAAACCTCTTTGATATGTGTACCCTAAAATAGACAGGAAGTGAGGTATGAGTATTTAAATGTCAAATTTTTGCCAATTTTTGCACATTTACAGGAGTCATACTTTTGCCCGCTTACCCTACACGGTTAACCCGATTGACTTCAAACTTGGGATGTACCATCTCAACACCTGGGACAACATCATGGTAAAAAATCAAAAGTTTTTGACATACTATATGACTGGCGAGGCATCAAATTTACAGTTTCAAAATTCTTACTTAACGAAGCATTCCCGGTTGTACGTTTCACCTAGCGCTATGATAATTTAGAGGCATACATAAGAGCCCACGATGTACAAAAAAGTCTCTTGGAACCATCTGCTAAACCAAACAGGAAGTCCGCCATTTTGATTTACGTTGGGATTTGTAGCCATTTTTTGTGGCCTTTTTTAGGGGTCATACTTTAACGAACTCCTACAAAATTTATCCGACTGTCTTCAAACTTAGTGTGCTTCATCTTAAGATGTTTAAGATGCAAAGTTATCGAAAGTGTTTTATTTTGTCTCACGCCGTTGCCATAGCGTAAGTAAAATGCTGCTTTTTTTTTTTTTTGTCTAAACATGCGAAAACTCATGAAACTTTGCACACACATCAAACTTGCCATAAAAATTAACATTTTAGAGAGTTTTTCTGCAATTTTCTATAAATGGCTCAATAGCGCCATCTCGACATTTTTATGAAGCTTTTGGAAATGTATGATTCAGCTAGATGTGAAAAAATTTGGATACCTATCAGCCTAAGACTTACAAAAAAGTTTCTAAAGCCATATGCTAAACCAAACAGGAAGTCTGCCATTTTGATTAACTTTGTTATTTGTTGCCATTTTTGGGGCCTTTTATAGGCATCATATATTCTTTGGCGCGTTTCATCTTAAGATATTTAAGATGAAAAGTTATTGAAATTTTTTATTTTGTCGCACGCCTTTGCTGTAGCGATGCATTGTTTGCAAAGAATTTTTTTTTTTTTATATGATTCAGCTAGATGTGTGAATATTGGGAGGCATACCTATCAGCCGAATACCTAGACAAAGTATTCCATAGCAATGTGAACAAACACAAAAAGCATGGCAAAAACATTTACAATTTAGACGGTTTCTTATGAAACAGTACCCTAGTGTGCCAGTACCCCGACGTGCAAATACCCCAACGTGGCACGGGTTGCGAGGGCCCTTTATAGCTGCTCGCAGCTCTAGTTCTTATTATTATTCTTCTCCGCAAACAATCGCATTTTTGAGACACTAAACGTGACCGAAAACTCACCAAACTATACACGCACATCAGGCCTGGCGAAAAATTTGATATTTTAAAGTCGCCATACATGATAACAGAAAAATGGCTCCTTAGCGCCCCCTACATAGGTTAAACGGATCCCTGTCCCGCTACGATTGTCCGACGGCTATGAAAATTGTGTGGCACCTGTAGCACATCCCAATGAACAAAAACCTCTTTGAAGTGTGTACCCTAAAATAGACAGAAAGTGAGGTATGAGTATTTAAATGTCCAATTTTTGCCAATTTTTGCACATTTACAGGGGTCATACTTTTGCCCGCTTCTCCTACACGGTTAACCCGATTGACTTCAAACTTGGGATGTACCATCTCAACACCTGGGACAACATCATTGTGAAAAATGAAAAGTTTTTGATATACTATATGACGGCGGCGGCGCATCAAATTTAGAGTTTAAAAATTCTTACTTCACGAGGCATTGCCGGTTGTACGTTCAATCTAGAGCTACGAAAATTGGTACACATATGTAACAGGCTATGACCTACAAAAAACTCTTTTTGAACCATATGCTAAACCTAACAGGAAGTCCACCATTTTGATTTATTTTGGAACGTGTTGCCATTTTTTTGGCCATTTCATTGGAGTCTTATTTTAACGAACTCCTCCTACAGTGTTTATCCGATCATCTTCAAACTTGGTGTGATTCATCTTAAGATGTTGAAGATGAAAAGTTATTGAAAGCTTTGTATTTCGTCGCACGCTGTTGTCATGGCATGCACTGTTTGCAAAGGAAAAAAAATATCCTTAAAGAAGCATTGCCAGTTGTACGAAGCAGCTAGAGCTACGAAAATTTGTAGACATATGTAACAGCCCAAGATGTACAAAAAAGTCTCCTGGTGCCCTGTGCTAAACCCAACAGGAAGTCCCCCAGGGGCCGGGCATCACATTTTGAGCTAAAAAACTCCTCTTTAACAAAGCATACCCGGCTGTACGTTTCACCTAGAGTTACCAAAATTTGTAGAGGTATATAACAGCCCTCGAGGTACAAAAAACTCTTTTTGAACCATATGCTAAACCTAACAGGACGTCCGCCATTTTGATTTACTTTGGAATGTGTTGCCATTTTTTGGGCCATTTCGTAGGGGTCTTATTTTAACGAACTCCTCCTACAGAGTTTATCCGATCATCTTCAAACTTGGTGTGACTCATCTTAAGATGTTGAGGATGAAAAGTTATTGAAAGCTCTTTATTTCGTCGCACGCTGTTGTCGTGGCATGCACTTTTTGCAAAGGAAAAAAATCCTTCTTAATGAAGCATTCCCAGTTGTACGAAGTAGCTAGAGCTACAAAAATTTGTAGACATATGTAACAGCCCACAATGTACAAAAAAGTCTCTTGGTGCCATGTGCTAAACCCAACAGGAAGTCCCCCAGGGGCCGGGCATCACATTTTGAGCTAGAAAACTCCTCTTTAACGAAGCATTCCCGGTTGTACGTTTCACCTAGCGCGATGATAATTTGCAGGCATACATAAGAGCCCACGATGTACAAAAAAGTCTCTTGGAACCATGTGCTAAACCAAACAGGAAGTCCGCCATTTTGATTTCCGATGGGATTTGTTGCCATTTTTTGTGGCCTTTTTCAGGGGTCATATTTTAACGAACTCCTCGTACAAAGTTCATCCGACCGTCTTCAAACTTGGTGTGTTTCATCTTAAGATGTTTAAGATGCAAAGTTATCGAAAGTTTTTTATTTTGTCGCACGCTGCTGCTATAGCGATGCATTGTTTGCCAAGTAAAGTGCTGCTTTGTTTTTTTATCTATACATGTGTGAAAACTCATGAAACTTTGCAAACACATCAGACTTGTCATGAACATGAATTTTTAGAGATTTATTGTGCAATTTGCAATAAATAGCGCCCTCTAGACATTTTTATGAAGCATTTCCGATTGTATGATTATGCTAGATTTGTGAAAATTAGGACAGACCCCTATCAGCCTAATACCTACAAAAAAGTATTATGTAGCCATTTGCCAAACCAAAGAGGAAGTCCGCTATTTTGATTTTATTTTGGGAATTATACATAATTTTTGGCCTCTTTCATTAAACTTTGCACAAACAAGGCATGGAAAAAACTAACATTTTAAATGGTCCTTGTTCCATGTAACAGTACCCCAACGTGCCAGTACCCTGACGTGCAAGTAACCCAACGTTGTGCTCAATAGCGCCCTCTATGCATTTTTATGGAGCATTTCCAATTGTATGATTCAAGCGATACACAACTAAAGATGACTTGACCTAGATTTGTGAAAACTGGGAGGCATACCTATTAGCTTAAGACCTACAAAAAGTATTCTGTAGCCGTATGCTAAACCTAAAAGGAAGTCCGCCATTTTGAATTTATTTTGGGAATTGCACACCATCTTTGGCCTTTTGCACTCACAAAGCTTGTCAAAAACATTTTAGATGGTCCTTGTCCGATTTGACAGTACCCCAACGTGCCAGTACCCCGACGTGCAAGTACCCCAACGTGACCCAGGTTGCGAGGGCCCTTTATAGCTGCTCGCAGCTCTAGTTCTTCTTCTTTTTCTTTGTTATTATTCTTTTCCGCAAACAACCACATTTTTGAGGCACTAAACATGAACGAAAACTCACCAAACTTTACACGCAGATCGGGCCTGGCGAAAAATTTGATATTTTAAAGTCGCCATACATGATAACAGAAAAATGGCTCTGTAGCGCCACCTACATAGGTTTAACGGATCCCTGTCCCGCTACGATTGTCCTATGGCTACGAAAATTGTGTGGCACCTGTAGCACATCCAGATGAACAAAAACCTCTTTGATATGTGTACCCTAAAATAGACAGGAAGTGAGGTATGAGTATTTGAATGTCCAATTTTGGCCCATTTTTGCACATTTACAGGGGTCATACTTTTGCCCGCTTCTCCTACACGGTTAACCCGATTGACTTCAAACTTGGGATGTACCATCTCAAGACCTCGGACAACACCATGGTAAAAAATCTAAAGTTTTTGACATACTATATGACGGTGGCGGGGCATCAAATTTACAGTTTCAAAATTCTTACTTAACGAAGCATTGCCGGTGGTACGTTTAACCTAGAGCTATGAAAATTGGTACACATATGTAACAGACTATAATCTACAAAAAAGCCTGTTGGTGCCATATGCTAAACCTAACAGGAAGTCCGCCAGAGGCGAGGCATCAAATTTTGTGTTTCAAAATTCTTATTTAATTAAGCATTCCCGGCTGTACATTTCACCTAGAGTTACCAACATTTGAAGACATATGTAACAGCCCTCAAGGTACAAAAAACTCTTTTTGAACCATATGCTAAACCTAACAGGGCGTCCGCCATTTTGATTTACTTTGGAATGTGTTGCCATTTTTTGGGCCATTTCATAGGGGTCTTATTTTAACGAACTCCTCCTACAGAGTTTATCCGATCATCTTCAAACTTGGTGTGACTCATCTTAAGATGTTGAGGATGAAAAGTTATTGAAAGCTCTTTATTTCGTCGCACGCTGTTGTCGTGGCATGCACTTTTTGCAAAGGAAAAAAATCCTTCTTAATGAAGCATTCCCAGTTGTACGAAGCAGCTAGAGCTACAAAAATTTGTAGACATATGTAACAGCCCACAATGTACAAAAAAGTCTCTTGGTGCCATGTGCTAAACCCAACAGGAAGTCCCCCAGGGGCCGGCATCACATTTTGAGCTAGAAAACTCCTCTTTAACGAAGCATTCCCGGTTGTACGTTTCACCTAGCGCTATGATAATTTGCAGGCATACATAAGAGCCCACGATGTACAAAAAAGTCTCTTGGAACCATGTGCTAAACCAAACAGGAAGTCCGCCATTTTGATTTCCGATGGGATTTGTTGCCATTTTTTGTGGCCTTTTTCAGGGGTCATATTTTAACGAACTCCTCGTACAAAGTTCATCCGACCGTCTTCAAACTTGGTGTGTTTCATCTTAAGATGTTTAAGATGCAAAGTTATCGAAAGTTTTTTATTTTGTCGCACGCTGCTGCTATAGCGATGCATTGTTTGCCAAGTAAAGTGCTGCTTTGTTTTTTTATCTATACATGTGTGAAAACTCATGAAACTTTGCAAACACATCAGACTTGTCATGAACATGAATTTTTAGAGATTTATTGTGCAATTTGCAATAAATAGCGCCCTCTAGACATTTTTATGAAGCATTTCCGATTGTATGATTATGCTAGATTTGTGAAAATTAGGACAGACCCCTATCAGCCTAATACCTACAAAAAAGTATTATCTAGCCATTTGCCAAACCAAAGAGGAAGTCCGCTATTTTGATTTTATTTTGGGAATTATACATAATTTTTGGCCTCTTTCATTAAACTTTGCACAAACAAGGCATGGAAAAAACTAACATTTTAAATGGTCCTTGTTCCATGTAACAGTACCCCAACGTGCCAGTACCCTGACGTGCAAGTAACCCAACGTTGTGCTCAATAGCGCCCTCTATGCATTTTTATGGAGCATTTCCAATTGTATGATTCAAGCGATACACAACTAAAGATGACTTGACCTAGATTTGTGAAAACTGGGAGGCATACCTATTAGCTTAAGACCTACAAAAAGTATTCTGTAGCCGTATGCTAAACCTAAAAGGAAGTCCGCCATTTTGAATTTATTTTGGGAATTGCACACCATCTTTGGCCTTTTGCACTCACAAAGCTTGTCAAAAACATTTTAGATGGTCCTTGTCCGATTTGACAGTACCCCAACGTGCCAGTACCCCGACGTGCAAGTACCCCAACGTGACCCAGGTTGCGAGGGCCCTTTATAGCTGCTCGCAGCTCTAGTTCTTCTTCTTTTTCTTTGTTATTATTCTTTTCCGCAAACAACCACATTTTTGAGGCACTAAACATGAACGAAAACTCACCAAACTTTACACGCAGATCGGGCCTGGCGAAAAATTTGATATTTTAAAGTCGCCATACATGATAACAGAAAAATGGCTCTGTAGCGCCACCTACATAGGTTTAACGGATCCCTGTCCCGCTACGATTGTCCTATGGCTACGAAAATTGTGTGGCACCTGTAGCACATCCAGATGAACAAAAACCTCTTTGATATGTGTACCCTAAAATAGACAGGAAGTGAGGTATGAGTATTTGAATGTCCAATTTTGGCCCATTTTTGCACATTTACAGGGGTCATACTTTTGCCCGCTTCTCCTACACGGTTAACCCGATTGACTTCAAACTTGGGATGTACCATCTCAAGACCTCGGACAACACCATGGTAAAAAATCTAAAGTTTTTGACATACTATATGACGGTGGCGGGGCATCAAATTTACAGTTTCAAAATTCTTACTTAACGAAGCATTGCCGGTGGTACGTTTAACCTAGAGCTATGAAAATTGGTACACATATGTAACAGACTATAATCTACAAAAAAGCCTGTTGGTGCCATATGCTAAACCTAACAGGAAGTCCGCCAGAGGCGAGGCATCAAATTTTGTGTTTCAAAATTCTTATTTAATTAAGCATTCCCGGCTGTACATTTCACCTAGAGTTACCAACATTTGAAGACATATGTAACAGCCCTCAAGGTACAAAAAACTCTTTTTGAACCATATGCTAAACCTAACAGGGCGTCCGCCATTTTGATTTACTTTGGAATGTGTTGCCATTTTTTGGGCCATTTCATAGGGGTCTTATTTTAACGAACTCCTCCTACAGAGTTTATCCGATCATCTTCAAACTTGGTGTGACTCATCTTAAGATGTTGAGGATGAAAAGTTATTGAAAGCTCTTTATTTCGTCGCACGCTGTTGTCGTGGCATGCACTTTTTGCAAAGGAAAAAAATCCTTCTTAATGAAGCATTCCCAGTTGTACGAAGCAGCTAGAGCTACAAAAATTTGTAGACATATGTAACAGCCCACAATGTACAAAAAAGTCTCTTGGTGCCATGTGCTAAACCCAACAGGAAGTCCCCCAGGGGCCGGCATCACATTTTGAGCTAGAAAACTCCTCTTTAACGAAGCATTCCCGGTTGTACGTTTCACCTAGCGCTATGATAATTTGCAGGCATACATAAGAGCCCACGATGTACAAAAAAGTCTCTTGGAACCATGTGCTAAACCAAACAGGAAGTCCGCCATTTTGATTTACGATGGGATTTGTTGCCATTTTTTGTGGCCTTTTTCAGGGGTCATATTTTAACGAACTCCTCGTACAAAGTTCATCCGACCGTCTTCAAACTTGGTGTGTTTCATCTTAAGATGTTTAAGATGCAAAGTTATCGAAAGTTTTTTATTTTGTCGCACGCTGCTGCTATAGCGATGCATTGTTTGCCAAGTAAAGTGCTGCTTTGTTTTTTTATCTATACATGTGTGAAAACTCATGAAACTTTGCAAACACATCAGACTTGTCATGAACATGAATTTTTAGAGATTTATTGTGCAATTTGCAATAAATAGCGCCCTCTAGACATTTGGGAATTATACATAATTTTTGGCCTTCTTCATTAAACTTTGCACAGACAAGGCATGGAAAAAACTAACATTTTAAATGGTCCTTGTTCCATGTAACAGTACCCCAACGTGCCAGTACCCTGACGTGCAAGTAACCCAACGTTGTGCTCAATAGCGCCCTCTATGCATTTTTATGGAGCATTTCCAATTGTATGATTCAAGCGATACACAACTAAAGATGACTTGACCTAGATTTGTGAAAACTGGGAGGCATACCTATTAGTGCCAAATGATTGGGACTAGCCACAATTTACACACGGACATTCAAGATGAACTGAGCGAGCAGTGTCTGGGATAGTATGGGATGGATAACGATAAAAATTAATGACTATTGTAAATAATGTATATGATTGATGCGTTATAGTAATGGGTCGATGGGGACGGGTCTCGAATAAGCTTCGGCTTCTACCCGTCAGCCCTTCTTTCGGGTGTCAATGTTGCAAATGATGTGATGTGATTGATGTAAACTGTAATGTGTCCGAAAGGAAAAAATGAATAAACTAAAACTAAATTAGCTTAAGACCTACAAAAAGTATTCTGTAGCCGTATGCTAAACCTAAAAGGAAGTCCGCCATTTTGAATTTATTTTGGGAATTGCGCACCATATTTTGCGTTTTGATTAAACTTTGCACACACAAGGCTTGTCAAAAACATTTTAGATGGTCCTTGTCCTATTTGACAGTACCCCAACGTGCCAGTACCCCGACGTGCAAGTACCCCAACGTGGCACGCCTTTGCTGTAGCGATGCATTGTTTGCAAAGAATTTTTTTTTTATATGATTCAGCTAGATGTGTGAATATTGGGAGGCATACCTATCAGCCGAATACCTCGACAAAGCATTCCATAGCAATGTGAACAAACACAAAAAGCATGGCAAAACATTTACAATTTAGACGGTTTCTTATGAAACAGTACCCTAACGTGCCAGTACCCCGACGTGCAAATACCCCAACGTGGCACGCGTTGCGAGGGCCCTTTATAGCTGCTCGCAGCTCTAGTTATTATTCTTCTTCTTCTTCTTTGTTATTATTCTTTTCCGCAAACAACCACATTTTTGAGGCACTAAACATGAACGAAAACTCACCAAACTTTACACGCAGATCGGGTCTGGCGAAAAATTTGATATTTTAAAGTCGCCATACATGATAACAGAAAAATGGCTCTGTAGCGCCACCTACATAGGTTTAACGGATCCCTGTCCCGCTACGATTGTCCTATGGCTACGAAAATTGTGTGGCACCTGTAGCACATCCAGATGAACAAAAACCTCTTTGATATGTGTACCCTAAAATAGACAGGAAGTGAGGTATGAGTATTTGAATGTCCAATTTTGGCCCATTTTTGCACATTTACAGGGGTCATACTTTTGCCCGCTTCTCCTACACGGTTAACCCGATTGACTTCAAACTTGGGCTGTACCATCTCAACACCTGGGACAACATCATGGTAAAAAATCTAAAATTTTTGACATACTATATGACGGTGGCGGGGCATCAAATTTACAGTTTCAAAATTCTTACTTAACGAAGCATTGCCGGTGGTACGTTTAATCTAGAGCTACGAAAATTGGTACACATATGTAACAGACTATGATCTACAAAAAAGCCTGTTGGTGCCATATGCTAAACCTAACAGGAAGTCCGCCAGAGGCGAGGCATCAAATTTTGTGTTTCAAAATTCTTATTTAATGAAGCATTCCCGGCTGTACATTTCACCTAGAGTTACCAATATTTGAAGACATATGTAACAGCCCTCAA
The DNA here is from genome assembly GCF_051991245.1 of Festucalex cinctus. Classification (NCBI taxonomy): domain Eukaryota; kingdom Metazoa; phylum Chordata; class Actinopteri; order Syngnathiformes; family Syngnathidae; genus Festucalex; species Festucalex cinctus. Next base: position 2,635,146 of record NC_135421.1, on the reverse strand, counting down.
GGTACAAAAAACTCTTTTTGAACCATATGCTAAACCGAACAGGAAGTCCGCCATTTTGATTTACTTTGGAACGTGTTGCCATTTTTTGGGCCATTTCATAGGGGTCTTATTTTAACGAACTCCTCCTACAGAGTTTATCCGATCATCTCCAAACTTGGTGTGATTCATCTTAAGATGTTGAAGATGAAAAGTTATTGAAAGCTTTTTATTTTGTCGCACGCTGTTGCCGTGGCATGCACAGTTTGCAAAGGAAAAAATTACTTCTTAATGAAGCATTCCCAGTTGTACGAAGCAGCTAGAGCTACGAAAATTTGGAGACAAATGTAACAGCCCACGATGTACAAAAAAGTCTCTTGGTGCCATGTGCTAAACCCAACAGGAAGTCCCGTAGGGGCCGGGCATCACATTTTGAGCTAAAAAACTCCTCTTTAACGAAGCATTCCCGGTTGTACGTTTCACCTAGCGCTATGATAATTTAGAGGCATACATAAGAGCCCACGATGTACAAAAAAGTCTCTTGGAACCATGTGCTAAACCAAACAGGAAGTCCGCCATTTTGATTTATGATGGGATTTGTAGACTTTTTTTGTGGCCTTTTTTAGGGGTCATATTTTAACTCCTCCTACAAAATTCATCCGACCGTGTTCAAACTTGGTGTGTTTCATCTTAAGATGTTTAAGATGCAAATTTATCGAAAGTTTTTTATTTTGTCGCACGCTGCTGCTATAGCGATGCATTGGTTGCCAAGTAAAGTGCTGCTTTGTTTTTTTTTATCTATACATGTGTGAAAACTCGTGAAACTTTGCACACACATCAGACTTGTCATTAACATGAATTTTTAGAGATTTCTTGTGCAATTTGCAATAAATCGCACCCTCTATACATTTTTTATGGAGCATTTCCGATTGGATGATTCAAGCGCAAAATAACTAAAGATGACTTGACTTGACCTAGATTTGTGAAAACTCAGAGGCATACCTATTATATTATTATTATTTTTTGTACCTTACAAGATTATCTCTTGTGCCACATTAAACCCCTTTGCAGGCCTGAGCCAAACCACGGTCCATACATTTGATACCACTGCTTTATTTCAATGGTCAAGTACTTCATAACCACACCTACTTATGCTTGTCCTTGCATATATAGTAGACAACAAAGAGCTCTTTCAACAAAAGACATTTCCATCTACAAAGTCATACAAGGTAAGCACTCTATAAATTCTGCAATCACTACACTTCTATTCCTAAATTATCACTTCAAATACCAACAATGGTTAATACAGCTACAAATTTCTTGTATGTTTATGAAGTATGATACTGTATTTATTTCTACTCCTTTGCTTTTCTACAGAACATGAACAAATCAACAAGCAAATTCTCTTTTGATAAAGACCCTCTAATCATCTCCATACGCAAAGATTGCCAACTTTTTTCCGTAAGTATACAATACATAAACTAAACAGGACAACTTTCTCAATCATATACAGTATGCCATACATATATGTATTAAGTTCTCATTTATTAACAGGTTTGTTAAAGGCACCTTTAGTGTGTTTTTCTGTTTGTAATGTTTCTCCACGAGCACGTCTAGCCATTGATATCATGTAGAACACATATGCTAACCTTTTAGAGACAATTGAAGCTTACTTGCACAGTAGCCACTATCTTAACCACTTAATTCACATGTCTACTTGACAACTTATTACATGTAGTGAAATGGTACTTTGTGCGTCTTATGCTTTTTTCTGAACACTGCTTTTCAACTCTTTCCTTAAAACCAATACATGCGGCACTGTTATACTGTATAAATATATATGTCCGTGTGTATATATAACCATTTATGTACCTGTCGTATCCTTACTTTTATTCATCATTTCATCACACAATCCTAAAACATTGCTTTTTGACCCAGAGGATTCAACTATACCATTTTTGCGTGTCTTATTACTTACTAGCTATATTATTTATTAACGGGCAAAAACTATGAATATAAGATCACCGTCAAATATTACGTCTGTAATATCCATATACAGTGCATTACATAATATGCATTTGTATTAAGACACTACCATGCTAAAAATATGCACACGACTGTTCTGTAAACTACACCTAAGACAACCAAACTTCACAGATCTAACATGATTCTTCATTCTTTTTTGTTCTACAGATGTATCAAATGCTGCCACACAGACAGAAGAAGCCACTGAGGACATGCACGAAGACGATGATCACAATATAACAGGACAGGTTAACCCCCCTGAAGTTTTAGCCCGCAGATCAAAGCGTCCTAGGACTAATTCATCCATGGAGGTTACATTATCCTAAGACAGACTACGTGCTAACCCAAACTCTTTGACCCCAAGGGATTCATCTGTCCCAGAAAACTTTTACACTAAAGAGTTTATCTGTCCTAGGGCGCTGTTAACCCCAGGTTAAAGTGTTATTTAATCTGTCCTGTTACAACAGCTATACATAAACAGCTGCATTCCTCTCCTGTTCCATCTCTCGCACTTCTTTCATCTCTTTTTCTCCTCTACTTATACCTATGCTTGCTCATGTGCTTTTTTCCCCTTTAGATGATGTCATTGGTTAGCCTGCTTCAAAGCTACATTTTTTCTTGAATAACTGTCACACATTTACTGTTTGCTGGACCCTACAAAACTGTCACAATACTTCACTATGTCATGAATACGTATGTGTTGCACAGCGACACCACATTAAGAGTCATCAAAAAGCTTTTTATTTGATCACACACCATCTCTGTGCCATGCAATGTTTTCAAATAAACAGATGCTGGTTTTGAATATCAAACGAGCGACTTTTCATGAAACTTTGCACACACATCAGAAAGTCCACACTTTTGAATTTATTTTGGGAATTGTGCATCATTTTTGGCCTTTTACTGCACCTTTTTACACACAAGGCACGGCAAATGCATTTCTATTTTCCATGGTCCTTGTCTATTTAACAGTACCCCAACGTGCAAGTCCCCCGACTTGCATATACCCCAACGTGGCCCGGGTTGCGAGGGCCCTTTATAGCTGCTCGCAGCTCTAGTTATTATTATTCTTTATTCTCCGCAAACGATCGCGATTTTGGGTACCTAAACATTCACGAAAACTCACCGAACTTTGCACACTCCTCAGGCCCGGCGAAAAATTTGATATTATTAAGGCGTCATAACAATGCGACTCGATAGCGCCCCCTAGCGTAGAAAAATAAAAACCAAGCCCGGCACGTTTGAGCTAGAGCAACAAAAATTGGCAGGCACGTGTAGCACCCCGAGACGCACAAAAAAGTCTATTGGGACCATGTAGCTAAAATGTACAGGAAGTGAGCTATGAATTTTTTAATGTCCAATTTTGGCCTATTTTGGCACATTCACTGTGGTCATGCTTTTTCCCCCTTTGCAAACATTTTTCATCCAATTGACTTCAAACTTGGCATTTATCATCTCAAGACCTGAGAGAACAACTGGGCAAAACATCTTGCCTTTTTGAAATACTATATGACGGGGGCGGGGCATCAAATATTGCCTTTAAAATTTCATTTGTCCAGAAAGAGCAAATGCTTAATAACTCCCATGTTCAAGCTCCAAAAAATCTCAAACTTCTCAGGCAACGTAATAGTCACGGCCTGAAAACATCTATATGATAAAATTCAGTTATACATATAGCGCCACCTAGTGGTTACAATAAATGTCATACTTTACGTTTTTAGCTACTGTGCTGAGCTTGTTGAAGGGATCCATTTGAAAATTGGTCAGAAAAGGCTTAAGATGTTGATCATGCCCCACACCGAATATTGTAACTTTTCGCCAAAGGGCGTGGCCGCTACGGTGACGCAAAGTCTGAAGATTTTTCGTGAAAATAAAAGCTGCATTAACTTGACCGAGATGATCCTATCTTCTCAAAATTTCACACATTTGATGAGAGTCCAGCCCTAAAGACATCTACTGACTTATATTTCATCTAACTGATAGCGCCACCTAGTGGCAATTTTTTTTCTTACGAATTTTCTTGTAAATTTTTTCTCCAAACACGTTAACTGGACCAACCTCATATTTGCTCAGATGAGGGTTTCGGCCTTCATGATGTCACAACACGAAGTTTGTGAGTTTTCGCGAATCGCTGTGGGCGTGGCTAAGCACTGTTCGCCAAGAAAACAACGCCAGTTTTGAGGGTCTAAACATGCGCAGAAACTCATGAAACTTGGCACACACATCTGGCCTGGTAAAATGAACAATATTTTATTGTTGATTGTGCTATTTTTACAAAAATGACTCAATAGCGCCCCCTAGAATTTTTTAACGAAGCAGCCCCGATTGTACGTTTAAGCAAGATCTACGAAAATTTTTACGTGTATGAGGGAGCCAAAGACCTACAAAAAAGTCTCTTGGACCCATATGCTAAAATGAACAGGAAGTGAGCTACGAATTTTTGAATGTCCCATTTTTTACGATTTTTGCACATTTTCAGAGGGCATACTTTTGCCCACTTCTCCTACACGTTTTATCCGACTGACTTATGACTTGACCTGGACGATGCCAAGACCTGAGCCAACAACAGACGGAAAAATCTTTACTTTTGGAAATACTATATGATGAGGGCGGGGCATCAAAATTTGTGTTTCGCACTGAAAAAGGATATGCTTAATAACTCCCCGATACATGCTCCAAAAAATCCCAAACTTGACATGTATGTTTATCGTCAAGGCCTGAAGGTATCTCTATGACAACATGCAGTTATATATGCAGCGCCACCTAGCCCTTGAGGCATGAAAAAAAAATACCCCACTTACGGTATTTTGTACAAAAAATGTAAACTCATTCTAAGTGTGATAACTAAGTCATTTAGGAATATTCTTTTACCTTCCACCACTCAAAATATTCACTGGCATCAGACCTAACCAAACATACATATTTTTGTTATTTAGTTTTATGTATTTTTGATAGCCTCTATGGACATTAAAAGCAATATCGTGAATGAAGGCTATGCTTAATAACTCCCAGGTACATGCTCCAAAAAATCCCATATTTGAAATGTATATTTAGAGTCAAGGCCTGAAGGTATCTCTATGACAAAATTCAGTTATAAATACAGCGCCACCTAGTCCTTGAGGCATAAAAAAAATGCCTCACTTACGGTATTTTTGCAAAAATTGTAAACTCATTGTAAGTGTGATAACTAAGTCATTTATGAATATTCTTTTACTTTCCACCACTCAATATGTTCACTGGTATCAGACCGATCCAAACATACGTATTTTTTATTTAGTTTTATTTATTTTTTTTATCGCCTCTATGGACAATAAAAGCAACATTGTGCAATGAGTACGAGCGATGATGTGTGTATATATACTTTTACGAAAAATACCAATCAGAGCAACTCATTGCCTAAAAATAAAAAAAAGACGCTGATTTTTGCAGATCTTAACAATCACCAAAACCCATTGAGCTTGACACACTCATCACACCTGGCAAAAAAAAAAAAAAAGTGCTGAGCTCGTTGAAGGGATCCATTTGAAAATTGGTCAGAAAAGCCTTAAGATGTTGATCATGCCCCACACCGAATATTGTAACTTTTCGCCAAAGGGCGTTGCCGCTACGGTGACGCTAAGTCTGAAGATTTTTCGTGAAAATAAAAGCTGCATTAACTTGACCGAGATGATCCTATTTTCTCAAAATTTCACACATTTGATGAGAGTCCAGCCCTAAAGACATCTACTGACTTATATTTCATCTAACTGATAGCGCCACCTAGTGGCAATTTTTTTTCTTACGAATTTTCTTCTACGTTTTTCTCCAAACACAACTGGACCTACCTCATATTTGCTCAGATGAGGGTTTCGGCCTTCATGATGTCACAACACGAAGTTTGTGAGTTTTCGCGAATTGCTGTGGGCGTGGCTAAGCGCTGTTCGCCAAGAAAACAACGCCAGTTTTGAGGGTCTAAACATGCACAGAAACTCATGAAACTTGGCACACACATCTGGCCTGGTAAAATGAGCAATATTTTATTGTTGATTGTGCTATTTTTACAAAAATTACTCAATAGCGCCCTCTAGAAGTTTTTAACGAAGCAGCCCCGGTTGTACGTTTAAGCAAGAACGACGAATATTTTTAGGTGTATGAGGGAGCCCAAGACCTACAAAAAAGTCTCTTGGACCCATATGCTAAAATGAACAGGAAGTGAGCTACGAATTTTTGAATGTCCCATTTTTGACGATTTTTGCACATTCACAGGGGGCAGACTTTTGCCCACTTCTCCTACACGTTTCATCCGACTGAGTTAAGACTTGGCCTGGACCATGTCAAGACCTGAGCCAACGACAGGGGGAAAAATTTTGTCTTTTCGAAATACTATATGATGAGGGCGGGGCATCAAATTTTGTGTTTCGCAATGAAAAAGGATATGCTTGATAACTCCCCGGTACATGCTCCAAAAAATTCCAAACTTGACATGTATGTTTATCGTCAAGGCCTGAAGTTATCTCTGTGACAACATTCAGTTATATATGCAGCGCCACCTAGCCCTTGAGGAATAAAAAAAAAATACCCCACATACGGTATTTTGTACAAAAAATGTACACTCATTCTAAGTGTGATAACTCAGTCATTTATGAATATTCTTTTAGTTTCCACCACTCAAATTGTTCACTGGCTTCACACCGATCCAAACGTATGTACATTTCCATTTTGTTTTATTCATTTTTGATTGCCCCTTTGGACAATAAAAGTAACATTGTGCAATGAGTACAACGAGCGATGATGTGTATATACACTTTTACAAAAAATACCAATCAGGGCAACTCATTGCCTAAAAATAAAAAATAAGACGCTGATTTTTGCAGATCTTAACAATCACCAAAACCCATTGAGCTTGACACACTCATCACACCTGGCAAAAAAATAAATAAAAAAATCCACGTTTATCATGCCATTTTCAAAGAAATTCTGCTTCCAATGTGCCAGTACCCCAATGTGCAAGTTCCCCAACGTGCAAGTACCCCAACGGGGCCCGGGCTGCGAGGGCCCTTTATAGCTGCTCGCAGCTCTAGTTATTAGGGCCCGAGCAGCGACCGCTGCGAGGTCCCTATTGTTTTTGTAAAAATTATTATTATTATTATTATTATTATTATTATTATTATTATTATTATTATTATTATTATTATTATTATTCTTTATTCTCCGCAAACGATCGCGATTTTGGGTACCTAAACATTCACGAAAACTCACCGAACTTTGCACACTCCTCAGGCCCGGCGAAAAATTTGATATTATTAAGGCGTCATAACAATGCGACTCGATAGCGCCCCCTAGCGTAGAAAAATAAAAACCAAGCCCGGCACGTTTGAGCTAGAGCAACAAAAATTGGCAGGCACGTGTAGCACCCCGAGACGCACAAAAAAGTCTATTGGGACCATGTAGCTAAAATGTACAGGAAGTGAGCTATGAATTTTTTAATGTCCAATTTTGGCCTATTTTGGCACATTCACTGTGGTCATGCTTTTTCCCCCTTTGCAAACATTTTTCATCCAATTGACTTCAAACTTGGCATTTATCATCTCAAGACCTGAGAGAACAACTGGGCAAAACATCTTGCCTTTTTGAAATACTATATGACGGGGGCGGGGCATCAAATATTGCCTTTAAAATTTCATTTGTCCAGAAAGAGCAAATGCTTAATAACTCCCATGTTCAAGCTCCAAAAAATCTCAAACTTCTCAGGCAACGTAATAGTCACGGCCTGAAAACATCTATATGATAAAATTCAGTTATACATATAGCGCCACCTAGTGGTTACAATAAATGTCATACTTTACGTTTTTAGCTACTGTGCTGAGCTTGTTGAAGGGATCCATTTGAAAATTGGTCAGAAAAGGCTTAAGATGTTGATCATGCCCCACACCGAATATTGTAACTTTTCGCCAAAGGGCGTGGCCGCTACGGTGACGCAAAGTCTGAAGATTTTTCGTGAAAATAAAAGCTGCATTAACTTGACCGAGATGATCCTATCTTCTCAAAATTTCACACATTTGATGAGAGTCCAGCCCTAAAGACATCTACTGACTTATATTTCATCTAACTGATAGCGCCACCTAGTGGCAATTTTTTTTATTACGAATTTTCTTCTACGTTTTTCTCCAAACACGTTAACTGGACCTACCTCATATTTGCTCAGATGAGGGTTTCGGCCTTCATGATGTCACAACACGAAGTTTGTGAGTTTTCGCGAATTGCTGTGGGCGTGGCTAAGAGCTGTTCGCCAAGAAAACAACGCCAGTTTTGAGGGTCTAAACATGCACAGAAACTCATGAAACTTGGCACACACATCTGGCCTGGTAAAATGAGCAATATTTTATTGTTGATTGTGCTATTTTTACAAAAATGACTCAATAGCGCCCCCTAGAAGTTTTTAACGAAGCAGCCCCGGTTGTACGTTTAAGCAAGAACGACGAATATTTTTAGGTGTATGAGGGAGCCCAAGACCTACAAAAAAGTCTCTTGGACCCATATGCTAAAATGAACAGGAAGTGAGCTACGAATTTTTGAATGTCCCATTTTTGACAATTTTTGCACATTCACAGGGCGCAGACTTTTGCCCACTTCTCCTACACGTTTCATCTGACTGAGTTAAGACTTGACCTGGACCATGTCAAGACCTGAGCCAACGACAGGGGGAAACATCTTGACCTTTCGAAATACTATATGATGAAGGCGGGGCATCAAAATTTGTGTTTAGCACTGAAAAAGGATATGCTTAATAACTCCCCGGTACATGCTCCAAAAAATCCCAAACTTGACATGTATGTTTATCGTCAAGGCCTGAAGCTATCTCTATGACAACATTCAGTTATATATGCAGCGCCACCTAGCCTTTGAGGCATAAAAAAAAAATACCCCACATACGGTATTTTGTACAAAAAATGTAAACTCATTCTAAGTGTGATAACTAAGTCATTTATGAATATTCTTTTAGTTTCCACCACTCAAAATGTTCACTGGCATCAGACTTATCCAAACATATATATATTTTTATTTATTTTTGATAGCCTCTGTGGACATTAAAAGCAATATCGTGAATGTAGGATATGCTTAATAACTCCACGGTACATGCTCCAAAAAAAATCCCACACTTGACATGTATGCTTATAATCAAGGCCTGAAGGTATCTCGATGACAACATTCAGTTCTAAATACAGCGCCACCTAGCCCTTGAGGCTTATATAAAAAAAAAAACCACATACGGTATTTTGTACAAAAAAAATTTAAACTCATTCTAAGTGTGATGACTAAGTCATTTCTGAATATTCTTTTAGTTTCCACCACTCAAATTGTTCACTGGCTTCACACCGATCCAAACGTATGTACGTTTCCATTTTGTTTTATTCATTTTTGATTGCCCCTTTGGACAATAAAAGTAACATTGTGCAATGAGTACAACGAGCGATGATGTGTATATACACTTTTACAAAAAAATACCAATCAGGGCAACTCATTGCCTAAAAATGAAAAAGGACGCTGATTTTTGCAGGTCTTAACAATCACCAAAACCCGTTGAGCTTGACACACACTGGCAAAAAAAATATTCTACATGTAAACGTTTATTATGCCATTTTCAAAGAAATTTTGCTTCCAATATGCCAGTACCCCAACGTGCCAGTACCCCAACGTGCCAGTACCCTAACGTGCCAGTACCCCAACGTGCAAGGACCCCAACGTGGCCCGGGCTGCGAGGGCCCTTTATAGCTGCTCGCAGCTCTAGTTATTATTCTTCTTCTTTATTCTCCGCAAACAATCGCGATTTTGGGTACCTAAATATTCACGAAAACTCACCGAACTTTGCACACTCCTCAGGTCCGGCGAAAAATTTGATATTATGAAGTCGTTATAACAATGCGACTCGATAGCGCCCCCTAGCGTAGAAAAATAAAAACCAAGCCCGGCACGTTTGAGCTAGAGCAACAAAAATTGGCAGGCACGTGTAGTACCCCAAGACGCACAAAAAAAGTCTCTTGGGACCATGTAGCTAAAATGTACAGGAAGTGAGCTATGAATTTTTTTATGTCCAATTTTGGCCTATTTTGGCACATTCCCTGTGGTCATGCTTTTTCCCCCTTTGCAAACATTTTTCATCCAATTGACTTCAAACTTGGCATTTATCATCTCAAGACCTGAGAGAACAACTGGGCAAAACATCTTGCCTTTTTGAAATACTATATGACGGGGGCGGGGCATCAAATATTGCCTTTAAAATTTCATTTGTCGAGAAAGAGCAAATGCTTAATAACTCCCATGTTCAAGCTCCAAAAAATCTCAAACTTCTCAGGCAACGTAATAGTCACGGCCTGAAAACATCTATATGATAAAATTCAGTTATACATATAGCGCCACCTAGTGGTTACAATAAATGTCATACTTTACGTTTTTAGCTACTGTGCTGAGCTTGTTGAAGGGATCCATTTGAAAATTGGTCAGAAAAGCCTTAAGATGTTGATCATGCCCCACACCGAATATTGTAACTTTTCGCCAAAGGGCGTGGCCTCTACGGTGACGCAAAGTCTGAAGATTTTTCGTGAAAATAAAAGCTGCATTAACTTGACCGAGATGATCCTATCTTCTCAAAATTTCACACATTTGATGAGAGTCCAGCCCTAAAGACATCTACTGACTTATATTTCATCTAACTGATAGCGCCACCTAGTGGCAATTTTTTTTCTTACGAATTTTCTTCTACGTTTTTCTCCAAACACGTTAACTGGACCTACCTCATATTTGCTCAGATGAGGGTTTCGGCCTTCATGATGTCACAACACGAAGTTTGTGAGTTTTCGCGAATTGCTGTGGGTGTGGCTAAGCGCTGTTCTCCAAGAAAACAACGCCAGTTTTGAGGGTCTAAACATGCACAGAAACTCATGAAACTTGGCACACACATCTGGCCTGGTAAAATGAGCCATATTTTATTGTTGATTGTGCTATTTTTTACAAAAATGACTCAATAGCGCCCCCTAGAAGTTTTTAACAAAGCAGCCCCGGTTGTACGTTTAAGCAAGAATGACGAATATTTTTAGGTGTATGAGGGAGCCCAAGTCCTACAAAAAAGTCTCTTGGACCCATATGCTAAAATGAACAGGAAGTGAGCTATGAATTTTTGAATGTCCCATTTTTTACGATTTTTGCACATTCACAGGGGGCAGACTTTTGCCCACTTCTCCTACACGTTTCATCCGACTGAGTTAAGACTTGGCCTGGACCATGTCAAGACCTGAGCCAACGACAGGGGGGAAAATTTTGACTTTTCGAAATACTATATGATGAGTGCGGGGCATCAAATTTTGTGTTTCGCAATGAAAAAGGATATGCTTGATAACTCCCCGGTACATGCTCCAAAAAATCCCAAACTTGACATGTATGTTTATCGTCAAGGCCTGAAGTTATCTCTGTGACAACATTCAGTTATATATGCAGCGCCACCTAGCCCTTGAGGAATAAAAAAAAAATACCCCACATACGGTATTTTGTACAAAAAATGTACACTCATTCTAAGTGTGATAACGAAGTCATTTCTGAATATTCTTTTAGTTTCCACCACTCAAAATGTTCACTGGCATCAGACTTATCCAAACATATATATATTTTTATTTATTTTTGATAGCCTCTATGGACATTAAAAGCAATATCGTGAATGAAGGATATGCTTAATAACTCCACGGTACATGCTCCAAAAAAAATCCCACACTTGACATGTATGCTTATAATCAAGGCCTGAAGGTATCTCGATGACAACATTCAGTTATAAATACAGCGCCACCTAGCCCTTGAGGCTTATATAAAAAAAAAAACCACATACGGTATTTTGTACAAAAAAAATTTAAACTCATTCTAAGTGTGATGACTAAGTCATTTCTGAATATTCTTTTAGTTTCCACCACTCAAATTGTTCACTGGCTTCACACCGATCCAAACGTATGTACGTTTCCATTTTGTTTTATTCATTTTTGATTGCCCCTTTGGACAATAAAAGTAACATTGTGCAATGAGTACAACGAGCGATGATGTGTATATACACTTTTACAAAAAAATACCAATCAGGGCAACTCATTGCCTAAAAATGAAAAAGGACGCTGATTTTTGCAGGTCTTAACAATCACCAAAACCCGTTGAGCTTGACACACACTGGCAAAAAAAATATTCTACATGTAAACGTTTATTATGCCATTTTCAAAGAAATTTTGCTTCCAATATGCCAGTACCCCAACGTGCCAGTACCCCAACGTGCCAGTACCCTAACGTGCCAGTACCCCAACGTGCAAGGACCCCAACGTGGCCCGGGCTGCGAGGGCCCTTTATAGCTGCTCGCAGCTCTAGTTATTATTCTTCTTCTTTATTCTCCGCAAACAATCGCGATTTTGGGTACCTAAATATTCACGAAAACTCACCGAACTTTGCACACTCCTCAGGTCCGGCGAAAAATTTGATATTATGAAGTCGTTATAACAATGCGACTCGATAGCGCCCCCTAGCGTAGAAAAATAAAAACCAAGCCCGGCACGTTTGAGCTAGAGCAACAAAAATTGGCAGGCACGTGTAGTACCCCAAGACGCACAAAAAAAGTCTCTTGGGACCATGTAGCTAAAATGTACAGGAAGTGAGCTATGAATTTTTTTATGTCCAATTTTGGCCTATTTTGGCACATTCCCTGTGGTCATGCTTTTTCCCCCTTTGCAAACATTTTTCATCCAATTGACTTCAAACTTGGCATTTATCATCTCAAGACCTGAGAGAACAACTGGGCAAAACATCTTGCCTTTTTGAAATACTATATGACGGGGGCGGGGCATCAAATATTGCCTTTAAAATTTCATTTGTCGAGAAAGAGCAAATGCTTAATAACTCCCATGTTCAAGCTCCAAAAAATCTCAAACTTCTCAGGCAACGTAATAGTCACGGCCTGAAAACATCTATATGATAAAATTCAGTTATACATATAGCGCCACCTAGTGGTTACAATAAATGTCATACTTTACGTTTTTAGCTACTGTGCTGAGCTTGTTGAAGGGATCCATTTGAAAATTGGTCAGAAAAGCCTTAAGATGTTGATCATGCCCCACACCGAATATTGTAACTTTTCGCCAAAGGGCGTGGCCTCTACGGTGACGCAAAGTCTGAAGATTTTTCGTGAAAATAAAAGCTGCATTAACTTGACCGAGATGATCCTATCTTCTCAAAATTTCACACATTTGATGAGAGTCCAGCCCTAAAGACATCTACTGACTTATATTTCATCTAACTGATAGCGCCACCTAGTGGCAATTTTTTTTCTTACGAATTTTCTTCTACGTTTTTCTCCAAACACGTTAACTGGACCTACCTCATATTTGCTCAGATGAGGGTTTCGGCCTTCATGATGTCACAACACGAAGTTTGTGAGTTTTCGCGAATTGCTGTGGGTGTGGCTAAGCGCTGTTCTCCAAGAAAACAACGCCAGTTTTGAGGGTCTAAACATGCACAGAAACTCATGAAACTTGGCACACACATCTGGCCTGGTAAAATGAGCCATATTTTATTGTTGATTGTGCTATTTTTTACAAAAATGACTCAATAGCGCCCCCTAGAAGTTTTTAACAAAGCAGCCCCGGTTGTACGTTTAAGCAAGAATGACGAATATTTTTAGGTGTATGAGGGAGCCCAAGTCCTACAAAAAAGTCTCTTGGACCCATATGCTAAAATGAACAGGAAGTGAGCTATGAATTTTTGAATGTCCCATTTTTTACGATTTTTGCACATTCACAGGGGGCAGACTTTTGCCCACTTCTCCTACACGTTTCATCCGACTGAGTTAAGACTTGGCCTGGACCATGTCAAGACCTGAGCCAACGACAGGGGGGAAAATTTTGACTTTTCGAAATACTATATGATGAGTGCGGGGCATCAAATTTTGTGTTTCGCAATGAAAAAGGATATGCTTGATAACTCCCCGGTACATGCTCCAAAAAATCCCAAACTTGACATGTATGTTTATCGTCAAGGCCTGAAGTTATCTCTGTGACAACATTCAGTTATATATGCAGCGCCACCTAGCCCTTGAGGAATAAAAAAAAAATACCCCACATACGGTATTTTGTACAAAAAATGTACACTCATTCTAAGTGTGATAACGAAGTCATTTCTGAATATTCTTTTAGTTTCCACCACTCAAAATGTTCACTGGCATCAGACTTATCCAAACATATATATATTTTTATTTATTTTTGATAGCCTCTATGGACATTAAAAGCAATATCGTGAATGAAGGATATGCTTAATAACTCCACGGTACATGCTCCAAAAAAAATCCCACACTTGACATGTATGCTTATAATCAAGGCCTGAAGGTATCTCTATGACAACATTCAGTTATAAATACAGCGCCACCTAGCCCTTGAGGCTTATATAAAAAAAAATAAAAATACCCCACATACGGTATTTTGTACAAAAAATGTACACTCATTCTAAGTGTGATAACTAAGTCATTTATGAATATTCTTTTAGTTTCCACCACTCAAATTGTTCACTGGCTTGACACCGATCCAAACGTATGTACGTTTCCATTTTGTTTTATTCATTTTTGATTGCCCCTTTGGACAATAAAAGTAACATTGTGCAATGAGTACAACGAGCGATGATGTGTATATACACTTTTACAAAAAAATACCAATCAGGGCAACTCATTGCCTAAAAATAAAAAAGGACGCTGATTTTTGCAGGTCTTAACAATCACCAAAACCCGTTGAGCTTGACACACACACTGGCAAAAAAATATTCTACATGTAAACGTTTATTATGCCATTTTCAAAGAAATTTTGCTTCCAATATGCCAGTACCCCAATGTGCCAGTACCCCAACATGCAAGTACCACAACGTGCAAGGACCCCAACGTGGCCCGGGCTGCGAGGGCCCTTTATAGCTGCTCGCAGCTCTAGTTATTATTCTTCTTCTTCTTCTTCTTCTTTATTCTCCGCAAACGATCGCGATTTTGGGTACCTAAACATTCACGAAAACTCACCGAACTTTGCACACTCCTCAGGCCCGGCGAAAAATTTGATATTATTAAGTCGTCATAACAATGAGACTCGATAGCGCCCCCTAGCGTAGAAAAATAAAAACCAAGCCCGGCACGTTTGAGCTAGAGCAACGAAAATTGGCAGGCACGTGTAGCACCCCGAGACGCACAAAAAAGTCTATTGGGACCATGTAGCTAAAATGTACAGGAAGTGAGCTATGAATTTTTTAATGTCCAATTTTGGCCTATTTTGGCACATTCACTGTGGTCATGCTTTTTCCCCCTTTGCAAACATTTTTCATCCAATTGACTTCAAACTTGGCATTTATCATCTCAAGACCTGAGAGAACAACTGGGCAAAACATCTTGCCTTTTTGAAATACTATATGACGAGGGCGGGGCATCAAATATTGCCTTTAAAATTTCATTTGTCCAGAAAGAGCAAATGCTTAATAACTCCCATGTTCAAGCTCCAAAAAATCTCAAACTTCTCAGGCAACGTAATAGTCACGGCCTGAAAACATCTATATGATAAAATTCAGTTATACATATAGCGCCACCTAGTGGTTACAATAAATGTCATACTTTACGTTTTTAGCTACTGTGCTGAGCTTGTTGAAGGGATCCATTTGAAAATTGGTCAGAAAAGCCTTAAGATGTTGATCATGCCCCACAACGAATATTGTAACTTTTCGCCAAAGGGCGTGGCCGCTACGGTGACGCAAAGTCTGAAGATTTTTCGTGAAAATAAAAGCTGCATTAACTTGACCGAGATGATCCTATCTTCTCAAAATTTCACACATTTGATGAGAGTCCAGCCCTAAAGACATCTACTGACTTATATTTCATATAACTGATAGCGCCACCTAGTGGCAATTTTTTTTCTTACGAATTTTCTTCTACGTTTTTCTCCAAACACGTCAACTGGACCTACCTCATATTTGCTCAGATGAGGGTTTCGGCCTTCATGATGTCACAACACGAAGTTTGTGAGTTTTCGCGAATTGCTGTGGGCGTGGCTAAGCACTGTTCGCCAAGAAAACAACGCCAGTTTTGAGGGTCTAAACATGCACAGAAACTCATGAAACTTGGCACACACATCTGGCCTGGTAAAATGAACAATATTTTATTGTTGATTGTGCTATTTTTACAAAAATGACTCAATAGCGCCCCCTAGGAATTTTTAATGAAGCAGCCCCGGTTGTACGTTTAAGCAAGATCTACGAAAATTTTTAGGTGTATGAGGGAGCCCAAGACCTACAAAAAAGTCTATTGGACCCATATGCTAAAATGAACAGGAAGTGAGCTACGAATTTTTGAATGTCCAATTTTTGACGATTTTTGCACATTCACAGGGGGCAGACTTTTGCCCACTTCTCCCCCACGTTTCATCTGACTGAGTTAAGACTTGACCTGGACCATGTCAAGACCTGAGCCAACGACAGGGGGAAAAATCTTGACTTTTCGAAATACTATATGATGAAGGCGGGGCATCAAATTTTGTGTTTCGCACTGAAAAAGGATATGCTTAATAACTCCCCGGTACATGCTCCAAAAAATCCCAAACTTGACATGTATGTTTATCGTCAAGGCCTGAAGCTATCTCTATGACAACATTCAGTTATATATGCAGCGTCACCTAGCCCTTGAGGCATAAAAAAAAAATACCCCACATACGGTATTTTGTACAAAAAATGTAAACTCATTCTAAGTGTGATAACTAAGTCATTTATTAATATCCTTTTAGTTTCCACCACTCAAAATGTTCACTGGCATCAGACTTATCCAAACATATATATATTTTTATTTATTTTTGATAGCCTCTGTGGACATTAAAAGCAATATCGTGAATGAAGGATATGCTTAATAACTCCACGGTACATGCTCCAAAAAAAATCCCACACTTGACATGTATGCTTATAATCAAGGCCTGAAGGTATCTCGATGACAACATTCAGTTATAAATACAGCGCCACCTAGCCCTTGAGGCATAATATATAAAAAAAAAAAAACACATACGGTATTTTGTACAAAAAATGTAAACTCATTCTAAGTGTGATAACTAAGTCATTTATGAATATTCTTTTAGTTTCCACCACTCAAATTGTTAACTGGCTTCACACCGATCCAAACGTATGTACGTTTCCATTTTGTTTTATTCATTTTTGATTGCCCCTTTGGACAATAAAAGTAACATTGTGCAATGAGTACAACGAGCGATGATGTATATATACACTTTTACAAAAAATATCAATCAGGGCAACTTGTTGCCTAAAAATAAATAAGGACGCTGATTTTTGCAGGTCTTAACAATCACCAAAACCCGTTGAGCTTGACACACACTGGAAAAAAAAATATTCTACATGTAAACGTTTATTATGCCATTTTCAAAGGAATTTTGCTTCCAATATGCCAGTACCCCAACGTGCCAGTACCCTAACGTGCAAGTACCCCAACGTGCAAGGACCCCAACGTGGCCCGGGCTGCGAGGGCCCTTTATAGCTGCTCGCAGCTCTAGTTATTATTCTTCTTCTTCTTCTTCTTCTTCTCCGTAAACGATCGCATTTTTGAGTACCTAAACATTCACGAAAACTCACCAAACCTTGCACACTCCTCAGGCCCGGCGAAAAATTTGATATTATGAAGTCGTCATAACAACGCGACTCTATAGCGCCCCCTAGCGTAGAAAAATAAAAACCAAGCCTGGCACGTTTGAGCTAGAGCAACGAAAATTGGCAGGCACGTGTAGCACCCCGAGACGCACAAAAAAGTCTATTGGGACCATGTAGCTAAAATGTACAGGAAATGAGCTATGAATTTTTTTATGTCCAATTTTGGCCTATTTTGGCACATTCACTGTGGTCATGCTTTTTCCCCCTCTGCAAACATTTTTCATCCAATTCACATCAAACTTGGCATTTATCATCTCAAGACATGAGAGAACAACTGGGCAAAAAGTCTTGCCTTTTCGAAATACTATATGATGGGGGCGGGGCATCAAATATTGTCTTTAAAATTTCATTTGTCCAGAAAGAGCAAATGCTTAATAACTCCCATGTTCAAGCTCCAAAAAATCTCAAACTTCTCAGGCAACGTAATAGTCACGGCCTGAAAACATCTATATGATAAAATTCAGTTATACATATAGCGCCACCTAGTGGTGACAATAAATGTCATACTTTACGTTTTTAGCTACTGCGCTGAGCTCGTTGAAGGGATCCAGTTGAAAGTTGGTCAGAAAAGCCTTAAGATGTTGATCATGCCCAACACCGAATATTGTAACTTTTCGCCAAAGGGCGTGGCCGCTACGGTGCCGCAAAGTCTGAAGATTTTTCGTGACAATAAAAGCTGCATGAACTTGACCGAGATGATCCTATCTTCTCAAAATTTCACACATTTGATGAGAGTCCTGCCCTAAAGACATCTACGAACTTATATTTCATCTTACTGATAGCGCCACCTAGTGGCAATTTTTTTTCTTACGAATTTTCTTGTACATTTTTTCTCCAAACACGTTAACTGGACCAACCTCATATTTGCTCAGATGAGGGTTTCGGCCTTCATGATGTCACAACACGAAGTTTGTGAGTTGTGGGCGTGGCTAAGCACTGTTCGCCAAGAAAACAACGCCAGTTTTGAGGGTCTAAACATGCGCAGAAACTCATGAAACTTGGCACACACATCTGGCCTGGTAAAATGAACAATATTTTATTGTTGATTGTGCTATTTTTACAAAAATGACTCAATAGCGCCCCCTAGAAAATTTTAACGAAGCAGCCCCGATTGTACGTTTAAGCAAGATCTACGAAAATTTTTACGTGTATGAGGGAGCCAAAGACCTACAAAAAAGTCTCTTGGACCCATATGCTAAAATGAACAGGAAGTGAGCTACGAATTTTTGAATGTCCCATTTTTTACGATTTTTGCACATTTTCAGAGGGCATACTTTTGCCCACTTCTCCTACACGTTTTATCCGACTGACTTATGACTTGACCTGGACCATGCCAAGACCTGAGCCAACAACAGACGGAAAAATCTTGACTTTTGGAAATACTATATGATGAGGGCGGGGCATCAAAATTTGTGTTTCGCACTGAAAAAGGATATGCTTAATAACTCCCCGATACATGCTCCAAAAAATCCCACACTTGACATGTATGCTTATAATCAAGGCCTGAAGGTATCTCTATGACAACATTCAGTTATAAATACAGCGCCACCTAGCCGTTGAGGCTTATATAAAAAAAATTAAAAAAATACCCCACATACGGTATTTTGTACAAAAAATGTACACTCATTCTAAGTGTGATAACTCAGTCATTTATGAATATTCTTTTAGTTTCCACCACTCAAATTGTTCACTGGCTTCACACCGATCCAAACGTATGTACATTTCCATTTTGTTTTATTCATTTTTGATTGCCCCTTTGGACAATAAAAGTAACATTGTGCAATGAGCACAACGAGCGATGATGTGTATATACACTTTTACAAAAAATACCAATCAGGGCAACTCATTGCCTAAAAATAAAAAATAAGACGCTGATTTTTGCAGATCTTAACAATCACCAAAACCCATTGAGCTTGACACACTCATCACACCTGGCAAAAAAAAAAAAAAAAAATCCACGTTTATCATGCCATTTTCAAAGAAATTCTGCTTCCAATGTGCCAGTACCCCAATGTGCAAGTTCCCCAACGTGCAAGTACCCCAACGTGGCCCGGGCTGCGAGGGCCCTTTATAGCTGCTCGCAGCTCTAGTTATTATTAGGGCCCGAGCAGCGACCGCTGCGAGGTCCCTATTGTTTTTGTAAAAATTATTATTATTATTATTATTATTATTATTATTATTATTATTATTATTCTTCTTCTTCTTCTTTATTCTCCGCAAACAATCGCGATTTTGGGCACCTAAACATTCACGAAAACTCACCGAACTTTGCACACTCCTCAGGCCCGGCGAAAAATTTGATATTATGAAGTCGTCATAACAATGCGACTCGATAGCGCCCCCTAGCGTAGAAAAATAAAAACCAAGCCCGGCACGTTTGAGCTAGAGCAACAAAAATTGGCAGGCACGTGTAGCACCCCGAGACGCACAAAAAAGTCTATTGGGACCATGTAGCTAAAATGTACAGGAAGTGAGCTATGAATTTTTTTATGTCCAATTTTGGCCTATTTTGGCACATTCACTGTGGTCATGCTTTTTCCCCCTTTGCAAACATTTTTCATCCAATTGACTTCAAACTTGGCATTTATCATCTCAAGACCTGAGAGAACAACTGGGCAAAACATCTTGCCTTTTTGAAATACTATATGACGGGGGCGGGGCATCAAATATTGCCTTTAAAATTTCATTTGTCCAGAAAGAGCAAATGCTTAATAACTCCCATGTTCAAGCTCCAAAAAATCTCAAACTTCTCAGGCAACGTAATAGTCACGGCCTGAAAACATCTATATGATAAAATTCAGTTATACATATAGCGCCACCTAGTGGTTACAATAAATGTCATACTTTACGTTTTTAGCTACTGTGCTGAGCTTGTTGAAGGGATCCATTTGAAAATTGGTCAGAAAAGCCTTAAGATGTTGATCATGCCCCACACCGAATATTGTAACTTTTCGCCAAAGGGCGTGGCCGCTACGGTGACGCAAAGTCTGAAGATTTTTCGTGAAAATAAAAGCTGCATTAACTTGACCGAGATGATCCTATCTTCTCAAAATTTCACACATTTGATGAGAGTCCAGCCCTAAAGACATCTACTGACTTATATTTCATCTAACTGATAGCGCCACCTAGTGGCAATTTTTTTTCTTACGAATTTTCTTCTACGTTTTTCTCCAAACACGTTAACTGGACCTACCTCATATTTGCTCAGATGAGGGTTTCGGCCTTCATGATGTCACAACACGAAGTTTGTGAGTTTTCGCGAATTGCTGTGGGTGTGGCTAAGCGCTGTTCGCCAAGAAAACAACGCCAGTTTTGAGGGTCTAAACATGCACAGAAACTCATGAAACTTGGCACACACATCTGGCCTGGTAAAATGAGCAATATTTTATTGTTGATTGTGCTATTTTTACAAAAATGACTCAATAGCGCCCCCTAGAAGTTTTTAACGAAGCAGCCCCGGTTGTACGTTTAAGCAAGAACGACAAATATTTTTAGGTGTATGAGGGAGCCCAAGACCTACAAAAAAGTCTCTTGGACCCATATGCTAAAATGAACAGGAAGTGAGCTACGAATTTTTGAATGTCCCATTTTTGACGATTTTTGCACATTCACAGGGGGCAGACTTTTGCCCACTTCTCCTACACGTTTCATCTGACTGAGTTAAGACTTGACCTGGACCATGTCAAGACCTGAGCCAACGACAGGGGGAAAAATCTTGACCTTTCGAAATACTATATGATGAAGGCGGGGCATCAAAATTTGTGTTTCGCACTGAAAAAGGATATGCATAATAACTCCCCGGTACGTGCTCCAAAAAATCCAAAACTTGACATGTATGTTTATCGTCAAGGCCTGAAGCTATCTCTATGACAACATTCAGTTATATATGCAGCGCCACCTAGCCATTGAGGCATAAAAAAAAAATACCCCACATACGGTATTTTGTACAAAAAATGTAAACTCATTCTAAGTGTGATAACTAAGTCATTTATGAATATTCTTTTAGTTTCCACCACTCAAAATGTTCACTGGCATCAGACTTATCCAAACATATATCTATATTTATTTATTTTTGATAGCCTCTATGGACATTAAAAGCAATATCGTGAATGAAGGATATGCTTAATAACTCCACGGTACATGCTCCAAAAAAAATCCCACACTTGACATGTATGCTTATAATCAAGGCCTGAAGGTATCTCTATGACAACATTCAGTTATAAATACAGCGCCACCTAGCCCTTGAGGCTTATATAAAAAATAAAATAAAATACCCCACATACGGTATTTTGTACAAAAAATGTACACTCATTCTAAGTGTGATAACTAAGTAATTTATGAATATTCTTTTAGTTTCCACCACTCAAATTGTTCACTGGCTTCACACCGATCCAAACGTATGTACGTTTCCATTTTGTTTTATTCATTTTTGATTGCCCCTTTGGACAATAAAAGTAACATTGTGCAATGAGTACAACGAGCGATGATGTGTATATACACTTTTACAAAAAAATACCAATCAGGGCAACTCATTGCCTAAAAATAAAAAAGGACGCTGATTTTTGCAGGTCTTAACAATCACCAAAACCCGTTGAGCTTGATACACACACTGGCAAAAAAATATTCTACATATAAACGTTTATTATGCCATTTTCAAAGAAATTTTGCTTCCAATATGCCAGTACCCCAATGTGCCAGTACCCCAACGTGCAAGTACCCCAACGTGCAAGGACCCCAACGTGGCCCGGGCTGCGAGGGCCCTTTATAGCTGCTCGCAGCTCTAGTTCTTCTTCTTCTTCTTTATTCTCCGCAAACGATCGCGATTTTGGGTACCTAAACATTCACGAAAACTCACCGAACTTTGCACACTCCTCAGGCCCGGCGAAAAATTTGATATTATTAAGTCGTCATAACAATGCGACTCGATAGCGCCCCCTAGCGTAGAAAAATAAAAACCAAGCCCGGCACGTTTGAGCTAGTGCAACAAAAATCGGCAGGCACGTGTAGCACCCCGAGACGCACAAAAAAGTCTATTGGGACCATGTAGCTAAAATGTACAGGAAGTGAGCTATGAATTTTTTAATGTCCAATTTTGGCCTATTTTGGCACATTCACTGTGGTCATGCTTTTTCCCCCTTTGCAAACATTTTTCATCCAATTGACTTCAAACTTGGCATTTATCATCTCAAGACCTGAGAGAACAACTGGGCAAAACATCTTGCCTTTTTGAAATACTATATGACGGGGGCGGGGCATCAAATATTGCCTTTAAAATTTAATTTGTCCAGAAAGAGCAAATGCTTAATAACTCCCATGTTCAAGCTCCAAAAAATCTCAAACTTCTCAGGCAACGTAATAGTCACGGCCTGAAAACATCTATATGATAAAATTCAGTTATACATATAGCGCCACCTAGTGGTTACAATAAATGTCATACTTTACGTTTTTAGCTACTGTGCTGAGCTTGTTGAAGGGATCCATTTGAAAATTGGTCAGAAAAGCCTTAAGATGTTGATCATGCCCCACACCGAATATTGTAACTTTTCGCCAAAGGGCGTAGCCGCTACGGTGACGCAAAGTCTGAAGATTTTTCGTGAAAATAAAAGCTGCATTAACTTGACCGAGATGATCCTATCTTCTCAAAATTTCACACATTTGATGAGAGTCCAGCCCTAAAGACATCTACTGACTTATATTTCATCTAACTGATAGCGCCACCTAGTGGCAATTTTTTTTCTTACGAATTTTCTTCTACGTTTTTCTCCAAACACGTTAACTGGACCTACCTCATATTTGCTCAGATGAGGGTTTCGGCCTTCATGATGTCACAACACGAAGTTTGTGAGTTTTCGCGAATTGCTGTGGGCGTGGCTAAGCGCTGTTCGCCAAGAAAACAACGCCAGTTTTGAGGGTCTAAACATGCACAGAAACTCATGAAACTTGGCACACACATCTGGCCTGGTAAAATGAGCAATATTTTATTGTTGATTGTGCTATTTTTACAAAAATGACTCAATAGCGCCCCCTAGAAGTTTTTAACGAAGCAGCCCCGGTTGTACGTTTAAGCAAGAACGACAAATATTTTTAGGTGTATGAGGGAGCCCCAGACCTACAAAAAAGTCTCTTGGACCCATATGCTAAAATGAACAGGAAGTGAGCTACGAATTTTTGAATGTCCCATTTTTGACGATTTTTGCACATTCACAGGGGGCAGACTTTTGCCCACTTCTCCTACACGTTTCATCTGACTGAGTTAAGACTTGACCTGGACCATGTCAAGACCTGAGCCAACGACAGGGGGAAAAATCTTGACCTTTCGAAATACTATATGATGAAGGCGGGGCATCAAAATTTGTGTTTCGCACTGAAAAAGGATATGCATAATAACTCCCCGGTACATGCTCCAAAAAATCCAAAACTTGACATGTATGTTTATCGTCAAGGCCTGAAGCTATCTCTATGACAACATTCAGTTATATATGCAGCGCCACCTAGCCATTGAGGCATAAAAAAAAATACCCCACATACGGTATTTTGTACAAAAAATGTAAACTCATTCTAAGTGTGATAACTAAGTCATTTATGAATATTCTTTTAGTTTCCACCACTCAAAATGTTCACTGACATCAGACTTATCCAAACATATATATATTTTTATTTATTTTTGATAGCCTCTATGGACATTAAAAGCAATATCGTGAATGTAGGATATGCTTAATAACTCCACCGTACATGCTCCAAAAAAAATCCCACACTTGACATGTATGCTTATAATCAAGGCCTGAAGGTATCTCGATGTCAACATTCAGTTATAAATACAGCGCCACCTAGCCCTTGAGGCTTATATAAAAAAAAAAAAAAACACATACGGTATTTTGTACAAAAAAATGTAAACTCATTCTAAGTGTGATGACTAAGTCATTTCTGAATATTCTTTTAGTTTCCACCACTCAAATTGTTCACTGGCTTCACACCGATCCAAACGTATGTACGTTTCCATTTTGTTTTATTCATTTTTGATTGCCCCTTTGGACAATAAAAGTAACATTGTGCAATGAGTACAACGAGCGATGATGTATATATACACTTTTACAAAAAATACCAATCAGGGCAACTCATTGCTTAAAAATAAAAAAGGACGCTGATTTTTGCAGGTCTTAACAATCACCAAAACCCGTTGAGCTTGACACACACTGGCAAAAAAAATATTCTACATGTAAACGTTTATTATGCCATTTTCAAAGAAATTTTGCTTCCAATATGCCAGTACCCCAACGTGCCAGTACCCCAACGTGCCAGTACCCTAACGTGCAAGTACCCCAACGTGCAAGTACCCCAACGTGCAAGGACTCCAACGTGGCCCGGGCTGCGAGGGCCCTTTATAGCTGCTCGCAGCTCTAGTTAGGGCCCGAGCAGCGGCGGCGGCGGTGCCGCTGCGAGGCCCTATTGTTTTTGTAGGAATTCTTCTTATTATTATTCTTATTATTATTCTTCTCCGCAAACAATCGCATTTTTGAGACACTAAACGTGACCAAAAACTCACCAAACTTTACACGCACATCAGGCCTGGCGAAAAATTTGATATTTTAAAGTCGCCATACATGATAACAGAAAAATGGTTCCTTAGCGCCCCCTACATAGGTTAAACGGATCCCTGTCCCGCTACGATTGTCCGACGGCTATGAAAATTGTGTGGCACCTGTAGCACATCCCAATGAACAAAAACCTCTTTGAAGTGTGTACCCTAAAATAGACAGAAAGTGAGGTATGAGTATTTAAATGTCCAATTTTTGCCAATTTTTGCACATTTACAGGGGTCATACTTTTGCCCGCTTCTCCTACACGGTTAACCCGATTGACTTCAAACTTGGGATGTACCATCTCAACACCTGGGACAACATCATTGTGAAAAATGAAAAGTTTTTGATATACTATATGACGGCGGCGGCGCATCAAATTTAGAGTTTAAAAATTCTTACTTCACGAAGCATTGCCGGTTGTACGTTTAATCTAGAGCTACAAAAATTGGTACACATATGTAACAGGCTATGACCTACAAAAAACTCTTTTTGAACCATATGCTAAACCTAACAGGAAGTCCACCATTTTGATTTATTTTGGAACGTGTTGCCATTTTTTTGGCCATTTCATTGGGGTCTTATTTTAACGAACTCCTCCTACAGTGTTTATCCGATCATCTTCAAACTTGGTGTGATTCATCTTAAGATGTTGAAGATGAAAAGTTATTGAAAGCTTTGTATTTCGTCGCACGCTGTTGTCATGGCATGCACTGTTTTTAAAGGAAAAAAATATATCCTTCAAGAAGCATTCCCATTTGTACGAAGCAGCTAGAGCTATGAAAATTTGTAGACATATGTAACAGCCCAAGATGTACAAAAAAGTCTCTTGGTGCCCTGTGCTAAACCCAACAGGAAGTCCCCCAGGGGCCGGGCATCACATTTTGAGCTAAAAAACTCCTCTTTAACAAAGCATACCCGGCTGTACGTTTCACATAGAGTTACCAACATTTGTAGAGGTGTATAACAGCCCTCGAGGTACAAAAAACTCTTTTTGAACCATATGCTAAACCTAACATGACGTCCGCTATTTTGATTTACTTTGGAATGTGTTGCCATTTTTTTTGGCCATTTCATAGGGGTCATATTTTAACAAACTCCTCCTACAGAGTTTATCCGATCATCTTCAAACTTGGTGTGATTCATCTTAAGATGTTGAAAATGAAAAGTTATTGAAAGTTTTTTATTTCGTCACACGCTGTTGTCGTGGCATGCACTTTTTGCAAAGGAAAAAAAATCCTTCTGCTTTTTTTTTTTTTATACACATGAAAACTCATGAAACTTTGCAAACACATCAGACTTGTCATGAACATGAATTTTCAGAGATTTATTGTGCAATTTGCAATAAATAGCGCCCTCTAGACATTTTTATGAAGCATTTCCGATTGTATGATTATGCTAGACCTACAAAAAAGTATTATGTAGCCATTTGCCAAACCAAAGAGGAAGTCCGCTATTTTGATTTTATTTTGGGAAATATACATCATTTTTGGCCTTTTTCATTAAACTTTGCACAGAAAAGGCATGGTAAAAACTAACATTTTAAATGGTCCTTGTTCCATGTAACAGTTGTCAAGTGCTGCTTTTTTTTTTTTTTTATACACATGAAAACTCATGAAACTTTGCAAACACATCAGACTTGTCATGAACATGAATTTTCAGAGATTTATTGTGCAATTTGCAATAAATAGCGCCCTCTAGGCATTTTTATGAAGCATTTCCGATTGTATGATTATGCTAGACCTACAAAAAAGTATTATGTAGCCATTTGCCAAACCAAAGAGGAAGTCCGCTATTTTGATTTTATTTTGGGAACTATACATCATTTTTGGCCTTTTTCATTAAACTTTGCACAGACAAGGCATGGAAAAAACTAACATTTTAAATGGTCCTTGTTCCATGTAACAGTACCCCAACGTGCCAGTACCCTGACGTGCAAGTAACCCAACGTTGTGCTCAATAGCGCCCTCTATGCATTTTTATGGAGCATTTCCAATTGTATGATTCAAGCGATACACAACTAAAGATGACTTGACCGAGATTTGTGAAAACTGGGAGGCATACCTATTAGTCTAAGACCTACAAAAAGTATTCTGTAGCCGTATGCTAAACCTAAAAGGAAGTCCGCCATTTTGAATTTATTTTGGGAATTGCGCACCATATTTTGCGTTTTGATTAAACTTTGCACACACAAGGCTTGTCAAAAACATTTTAGATGGTCCTTGTCCTATTTTACAGTACCCCAACGTGCCAGTACCCCGACGTGCAAGTACCCCAACGTGGCCCGGGTTGCGAGGGCCCTTTATTCTTATTATTATTCTTCTCCGCAAACAATCGCATTTTTGAGACACTAAACGTGAACGAAAACTCACCAAACTTTACACGCACATCAGGCCTGGCGAAAAATTTGATATTTTAAAGTCGCCATACATGATAACAGAAAAATGGCTCCTTAGCGCCCCCTACATAGGTTAAACGGATCCCTGTCCTGCTACGATTGTCCGACGGCTATGAAAATTGTGTGGCACCTGTAGCACATCCCAATGAACAAAAACCTCTTTGAAGTGTGTACCCTAAAATAGACAGAAAGTGAGGTATGAGTATTTAAATGTCCAATTTTTGCACATTTACAGGGGTCATACTTTTGCCCGCTTCTCCTACACGGTTAACCCGATTGACTTCAAACTTGGGATGTACCATCTCAACACCTGGGACAACATCATTGTGAAAAATGAAAAGTTTTTGATATACTATATGACGGCGGCGGCGCATCAAATTTAGAGTTTAAAAATTCTTACTTCACGAAGCATTGCCGGTTGTACGTTTAATCTAGAGCTACGAAAATTGGTACACATATGTAACAGACTATGACCTACAAAAAACTCTTTTTGAACCATATGCTAAACCTAACAGGAAGTCCACCATTTTGATTTATTTTGGAACGTGTTGCCATTTTTTTGGCCATTTCATTGGGGCCTTATTTTAACGAACTCCTCCTACAGTGTTTATCCGATCATCTTCAAACTTGGTGTGATTCATCTTAAGATGTTGAAGATGAAAAGTTATTGAAAGCTTTGTATTTCGTCGCACGCTGTTGTCATGGCATGCACTGTTTGCAAAGGAAAAAAAATATCCTTAAAGAAGCATTGGCAGTTGTACGAAGCAGCTAGAGCTACGAAAATTTGTAGACATATGTAACAGCCCAAGATGTACAAAAAAAGTCTCTTGGTTCCCTGTGCTAAACCCAACAGGAAGTCCCCCAGGGGCCGGGCATCACATTTTGAGCTAAAAAAAAACTCCTCTTTAACAAAGCATACCCGGCTGTACGTTTCACCTAGAGTTACCAAAATTTGTAGAGGTATATAACAGCCCTCGAGGTACAAACAACTCTTTTTGAACCATATGCTAAACCTAACAGGACGTCCGCCATTTTGATTTACTTTGGAATGTGTTGCCATTTTTTTTGGCCATTTCATAGGGGTCATATTTTAACAAACTCCTCCTACAGAGTTTATCCGATCATCTTCAAACTTGGTGTGATTCATCTTAAGATGTTGACGATGAAAATTTATTGAAAGTTTTTTATTTCGTCACACGCTGTTATCGTGGCATGCACTTTTTGCAAAGGAAAAAAATCCTTCTTAATGAAGCATTCCCAGTTGTACGAAGCAGCTAGAGCGACGAAAAATTGTAGACATATGTAACAGCCCAGGATGTACAAAAATGTCTCTTGGTGCCATGTGCTAAACGCAACAGGAAGTCCCCCAGGGGCCGGGCATCACATTTTGAGCTAAAAAACTCCTCTTTAACGAAGCATTCCCGGTTGTACGTTTCACCTAGCGCTATGATAATTTGCAGGCATACATAAGAGCCCACGATGTACAAAAAAGTCTCTTGGAACCATGTGCTAAACCAAACAGGAAGTCCGCCATTTTGATTTATGATGGGATTTGTTGCCATTTTTTGTGGCCTTTTTCAGGGGTCATATGTTAACGAACCCCTCCTACAAAATTTATCCGACTGTCTTCAAACTTGGTATGTTTCATCTTAAGATGTTTAAGATGCAAAGTAATCGAAAGTTTTTTATTTTGTCACACGCTGTTGCCATAGCAATGCATTGGAATTGCACACCATATTTTGCGTTTTGATTAAACAGACAAAGCATTCCCGGTTGTACATTTCACCTAAAGCTATGATAATTTGCAGGCAAACATAAGAGCTCAGGATGTACAAAAAAGTCTCTTGGAGCCATATGCTAAACCAATCAGGAACTCCACCATTTTGATTTACGTTGGGATTTGTAGCCATTTTTTGTGGCCTTTTTTAGGGGTCATATTTTAACGAACTCCTCCTACAAAATTTATCCGACTGTCTTTAAACTTGGTGTGCTTCATCTTAAGATGTTTAAGATGCAAAGTTATCGAAAGTTATTTATTTTGTCGCACGCCGTTGTCATGGCGATGCATTGTTTGCCAAGTAAAATGCTGCTTTTTTTGGGGGGTCTAAACATGTGCAAAAACTCATGAAACTTTACACACACATCAGGCTTGTCATCAGCATGAATATTTTAGAGATTTCTTATTCAATTTGCAATAAATGGTTCAATAGCGCCCTCTAGACATTTTTATGAAGCTTTTGCAAATGTTTTGTGTTTTATGATTCAGCTAGATTTGTAAAAATTGGGATACCTATCAGCCTAAGACTTACAAAAAGGTTTCTAAAGCCATATGCTGAATCAAAAAGGAAGTCTGCCATTTTGATTTACTTTGGTATTTGTAGCCATTTTTTGGCGCCTTTTATAGGGGTCATATTTTCAACAGAACTTATCAGATCGTCTTCATTCTTTGGCGTGTTTCATCTTAAGATATTTAAGATGAAAAGTTATTGAATTTTTTTATTTTGTCACACGCCTTTGCTGTAGCCATGCATTGTTTGTGAAGAAAAATGCTTTTTTGAGAGTCTAAATATGGGTGAAAACTCACAAAACTTTGCACACACACCAGACCTGTCTGGAACATGAATATTTTATTTAGAGATTTGTTGTGCAATTTGTAATAAATGGCTCAATAGCGCCCTCTTGACATTTTTATGAAGTCTTTCCGATTATATGATTCAGCTAGATGTGTGAATATTGGCAGGCATGCCGAATATATTCAAAAAGTATTCTATATAGCCATGTGCCAATCCATTTTGATTTTATTTTGTTAATTGTGCATCGTTTTTGGCCTTTCCATGAAACTTTAAAAACAAAAAGCATGGCAAAAACGTTTACAATTTAGATGGTTTCCTATTTGACAGTACCCCAACATGCCAGTACCCCGACGTGCAAATACCCCAACGTGGCCCGGGTTGCGAGGGCCCTTTATAGCTGCTCGCAGCTCTAGTTCTTCTTATTATTATTCTCCGCAAACAATCGCATTTTTGAGACACTAAACGTGACCGAAAACTCACCAAACTTTACACGCACATCAGGCCTGGCGAAAAATTTGATATTTTAAAGTCGCCATACATGATAACAGAAATATGGCTCCTTAGCGCCCCCTACATAGGTTAAACGGATCCCTGTCCCGCTACGATTGTCCGACGGCTATGAAAATTGTGTGGCACCTGTAGCACATCACAATGAACAAAAACCTCTTTGAAGTGTGTACCCTAAAATAGACAGAAAGTGAGGTATGAGTATTTAAATGTCCAATTTTTGCCAATTTTTGAACATTTACAGGGGTCATACTTTTGCCCGCTTCTCCTACACGGTTAACCCGATTGACTTCAAACTTGGGATGTACCATCTCAACACCTGGGACAACATCATTGTAAAAAATCTAAAGTTTTTGATATACTATATGACGGCGGCGGCGCATCAAATTTAGAGTTTAAAAATTCTTACTTCACGAAGCATTGCCGGTTGTACGTTTAATCTAGAGCTACGAAAATTGGTACACATATGTAACAGGCTATGACCTACAAAAAACTCTTTTTGAACCATATGCTAAACCTAAAAGGGAGTCCACCATTTTGATTTATTTTGGAACGTGTTGCCATTTTTTTGGCCATTTCATTGGGGTCTTATTTTAACGAACTCCTCCTACAGTGTTTATCCGATCATCTTCAAACTTTTTGTGATTCATCTGAAGATGTTGAAGGTGAAAAGTTATTGAAAGCTTTTTATTTCGTCGCACGCTGTTGTCGTGGCATGCACTGTTTGCAAAGGAAAAAAAATATCCTTAAAGAAGCATTCCCATTTGTATGAAGCAGCTAGAGCTATGAAAATTTGTAGACATATGTAACAGCCCAAGATGTACAAAAAAGTCTCTTGGTGCCCTGTGCTAAACCCAACAGGAAGTCCCCCAGGGGCCGGGCATCACATTTTGAGCTAAAAAACTCCTCTTTAACAAAGCATACCCGGCTGTACGTTTCACCTAGAGTTACCAAAATTTGAAGATCTATGTAACAGCCCTCGAGGTACAAAAAACTCTTTTTGAAGCATATGCTAAACCTAACAGGAAGTGAGCCATTTTGATTTTCGTTGGAACGTGTTGCCATTTTTTTGGACATTTCATAGGGGTCTTATTTTAACGAACTCCTCCTACAGAGTTTATCCGATCATCTTCAAACTTGGTGTAATTCATCTTAAGATGTTAAAGATGAAAAGTTATTGAAAGCTTTTTATTTCGTCGCACGCTGTTGTCGTGGCATGCACTTTTTGCAAAGGAAAAAAAATCCTTCTTAATGAAGAATTCCCAGTTGTACAAAGCAGCTAGAGCTACGAAAATTTGTAGACATATGTAAAAGCCCACGATGTACAAAAAAGTCTCTTGGTGCCATGTGCTAAACCCAACAGGAAGTCACCCAGGGGCTGGGCATCACATTTTGAGCGAAAAAACTCCTCTTTAACGAAGCATTCCCGGTTGTACATTTCCACTAGCGCTATGATAATTTGCAGGCATACTTAAGAGCCCACGATGTACAAAAAAAGTCTTTTGGAACCATATGCTAAACCAAACAGGAAGTCCGCCATTTTGATTTACGATGGGATTTGTAGCCATTTTTTGTGGCCTTTTTCAGGGGTCATATTTTAACAAATTCCTCCTACAAAATTAATCCGACCGTCTTCAAACTTGGTGTGTTTCATCTTAAGATGTTTAAGATGCAAAGTTATCGAAAAAAAATTATTTTGTCGCACACTGTTGCCATAGCGATGCATTGTTTGCCAAGTAAAGTGCTGCTTTTTTTTTTGGTCTGTACATGTGTGAAAATTCATGAAAATGTACACACACACATCAGACTTGTCATGAACGTGAATTTTTTAGAGATTTCTTGTGCAATTTGCAATAAATCGCGCCCTCTAGACATTTTTATGGAGCATTTCCAATTGTATGATTCAAGCGCTATATTATTAAAGATGACTTATTTGAAAGTACCCCAACGTGCCAGTACCCCGACGTGCAAGTACCCCAACGTGGCCCGGGTTGCGAGGGCCCTTTATAGCTGCTCGCAGCTCTAGTTCTTCTTCTTCTTCTTCTTCTTCTCCGTAAACGATCGCGATTTTGGGTACCTAAACATTTACGAAAACTCACCAAACTTTGCACACTCCTCAAGGCCTCAGTATGCTTCTGCGAGAGGCTCGCGTCGAGGCGTCACGTTGGAGCTCCGCTCGTGCGTTTGCCTTCCGACTTGTGCGCAATACACATCGGTGTCTGCTGGAGTTTCACACCAAGTCCCGCTGTCGCTATGGCTGGGCCGCCACAGAGTGGCGATTCCTCTGCATTTTATGACGGATTCAGGAAGTTCAATTTAATTCAGAAACACGAAACAAAGCCGGGGGGAGAGTAAGTTCATCACCGTGGCAATTAATTATTGCCAATTTGCACCGGTGTCGGCCGTAAACTCGCCAAAACACAACAGCCGTGCGCTTAGCGAACACAGTTTTTTTTTTTTATTATTATTATTTTTTTTGTTATTGTTGTTTTCCGCCTCTCGTCCCAGGCACATATCCACATGCACAGCCGTGGTCTCCGAGCAGGGAAGTCGATTTGCGCCGCCAGTTGCCTTCACGGAAACTATCTGGGCGGGGGGCGGGGAGAGAGAGAGAGAAAAAAAAAGAAAAAACGCCATCGAACGGACCAATCAGAAGCGAGCGACGCCCCGCCATCGACGTGCGTCCAAGGATTGGCGACGTGTGCACGTCGGCCGGCCACGAGCGACGCAGCACTTAAAATTCATGGCTCGCGTCGATCATGTGATCGACGGCGCTCATCGACGCGAGAGCAAACGTGGAGGCATAAATTAGGCTTCAGGCCCGGCGAAAAATTTGATATTATGAAGTCGTCATAACAACGTGACTCTATAGCGCCCCCTAGCATAGAAAAATAAAAACCAAGCCCGGCATGTTTGAGCTAGAGCAACGAAAATTGGCAGGCACGTGTAGCACCCCGAGACGCACAAAAAAGTCTATTGGGACCATGTAGCTAAAATGTACAGGAAGTGAGCTATGAATTTTTTAATGTCCAATTTTGGCCTATTTTCACTGTGGTCATGCTTTTTCCCCCTTTGCAAACATTTTTCATCCAATTGACTTCAAACTTCGCATTTATCATCTCAAGACCTGAGAGAACAACTGGGCAAAAAATCTTGCCTTTTCGAAATACTATATGACGGGGGCGGGGCATCAAATATTGCCTTTAAAATTTCATTTGTCCAGAAAGAGCAAATGCTTAATAACTCCCATGTTCAAGCTCCAAAAAATCTCAAACGTATCAGGCAACTTAATAGTCACGGCCTGAAAACATCTATATGATCAAATTCAGTTATCCATGTAGCGCCACCTAGTGGTTACAATAAATGTCATACTTTACGTTTCTAGCTACTGTGCTGAGCTCGTTGAAGGGATCCAGTTGAAAATTGGTCAGAAAAGCCTTAAAATGTTGATGATGCCCCACACCGAATATTGTAACTTTTCGCCAAAGGGCGTGGCCGCTACGGTGATGCAAAGTCTGAAGATTTTTCGTGACAATAAAAGCTGCATTAACTTGACCGAGATGATCCTATCTTCTCAAAATTTCACACATTTGATGAGAGTCCAGCTCTAAAGACATCTACTAACTTACATTTCATCTAACTGATAGCGCCACCTAGTGGCAATTTTTTTTCTTACGAATTTTCTTCTACGTTTTTCTCCAAACACGTTAACTGGACCTCCCTCATATTTGCTCAGATGAGGGTTTCGGCCTTCATGATGTCACAACACGAAGTTTGTGAGTTTTCGCGAATTGCTGTGGGCGTGGCTAAGCGCTGTTCGCCAAGAAAACAACGCCAGTTTTGAGGGTCTAAACATGCACAGAAACTCCTGAAACTTGGCACACACATCTGGCCTGGTAAAATGAGCAATATTTTATTGTTGATTGTGCTATTTTTACAAAAATGACTCAATAGCGCCCCCTCGAAATTTTTAACGAAGCAGCCCCGGTTGTACGTTTAAGCAAGAACGACGAATATTTTCAGGTGTATGAGGGAGCCCAAGACCTACATAAAAGTCTCTTGGACCCATATGCTAAAATGAACAGGAAGTGAGCTACGAATTTTTGAATGTCCCATTTTTGACGATTTTTGCACATTCACAGGGGGCAGACTTTTGCCCACCTCTCCTACACGTTTCATCCGACTGAGTTAAGACTTGGCCTGGACCATGTCAAGACCTGAGCCAACGACAGGGGGAAAAATCTTGACTTTTCGAAATACTATATGATGAGGGCGGGGCATCAAAATTTGTGTTTCGCAATGAAAAAGGATATGCTTGATAACTCCCCGGTACATGCTCCAAAAAATCCCAAACTTGACATGTATGTTTATCGTCAACGCCTGAAGTTATCTCTATGACAACATTCAGTTATATATGCAGCGCCACCTAGCCCTTGAGGCATGAAAAAAAAAATACCCCACATACGGTATTTTGTACAAAAAATGTAAACTCATTCTAAGTGTGATAACGAAGTCATTTATGAATATTCTTTTAGTTTCCACCACTCAAAATGTTCACTGGCATCAGACTTATCCAAACATATATATATTTTTATTTATTTTTGATAGCCTCTATGGACATTAAAATCAATATCGTGAATGAAGGATATGCTTAATAACTCCACGGTACATGCTCCAAAAAAAATCCCACACTTGACATGTATGCTTATAATCAAGGCCTGAAGGTATCTCTATGACAACATTCAGTTATAAATACAGCGCCACCTAGCCGTTGAGGCTTATATAAAAAAAATTAAAAAAATACCCCACATACGGTATTTTGTACAAAAAATGTACACTCATTCTAAGTGTGATAACTAAGTCATTTATGAATATTCTTTTAGTTTCCACCACTCAAATTGTTCACTGGCTTCACACCGATCCAAACGTATGTACGTTTCCATTTTGTTTTATTCATTTTTGATTGCCCCTTTGGACAATAAAAGTAAACATTGTGCAATGAGTACAACGAGCGATGATGTGTATATATACTTTTACAAAAAAATACCAATCAGGGCAACTCATTGCCTAAAAATAAATAAGGACGCTGATTTTTGCAGGTCTTAACAATCACCAAAATCCGTTGAGCTTGACAGACACTGGCAAAAAAAATATTCTACATGTAAACGTTTATTATGCCATTTTCAAAGAAATTTTGCTTCCAATATGCCAGTACCCCAACGTGCCAGTACCCCAACATGCAAGTACCCCAACGTGCAAGGACCCCAACGTGGCCCGGGCTGCGAGGGTCCTTTATAGCTGCTCGCAGCTCTAGTGTTTTATTCATTTTTGATTGCCCCTTTGGACAATAAAAGTAACATTGTGCAATGAGTACAACGAGCGATGATGTATATATACACTTTTACAAAAAATACCAATCAGGGCAACTCATTGCCTAAAAATAAAAAAGGACGCTGATTTTTGCAGGTCTTAACAATCACCAAAACCTGTTGAGCTTGACACACACTGGCAAAAAAAATATTCTACATGTAAACGTTTATTATGCCATTTTCAAAGAAATTTTGCTTCCAATATGCCAGTACCCCAACGTGCCAGTACCCTAACGTGCAAGTACCCCAACGTGCAAGGACTCCAACGTGGCCCGGGCTGCGAGGGCCCTTTATAGCTGCTCGCAGCTCTAGTTTTATTTAATTTTATTGATTTTTGATAGCCTCTGTGGACATTAAAAGCAATATCGTGAATGAAGGATATGCTTAATAACTCCCAGGTACATGCTCCAAAAAATCCCATACTTAAAATGTATATTTATAGTCAAGGCCTGAAGGTATCTCTATGACAAAATTCAGTTATAAATACAGCGCCACCTAGTCCTTGAGGCAAAAAAAAATGCCTCACTTACGGTATTTTTACAAAAATTGTAAACTTATTGTAAGTGTGATAACTAAGTCATTTATGAATATTCTTTTACTTTCCACCACTCAATATGTTCACTGGCATCAGACCGATCCAAACACATGTGCTTTTTTATTTAGTTTTTTTTTTTTGATCGCCTCTATGGACAATAAAAGCAATATTGTGCAATGAGTACGAGCGATGATGTGTATATGTACCTTTACAAAAAATACCAATCAGGGCAACTCATTGCCTAAAAATAAAAAAAGACGCTGATTTTTGCACATCTTAACAATCACCAAAACCCATTGAGCTTGACACAATCATCACACCTGGAAAAAAAAAAAACCCACGTAATGGTTTATCATGCCATTTTCAAAAAAATTCTGTTTCCAATGTGCCAGTACCCCAACGTGCAAGTACCCCAACGTGGCCCGGGCTGCGAGGGCCCTTTATAGCTGCTCGCAGCTCTCGTTAGGGCCCGAGCAGCGACCGCTGCGAGGTCCCTCTTGTTTTTGTAAGAATTATTATTATTATTATTATTATTATTCTCCGTAAACGATCGCATTTTTGAGGGCCTAAACATTTAAGAAAACTCACCAAACTTTGCAGTCTCTTCAGGCCCGGCGAAAAATTTGATATTATGTAGTTGCCATAACAATGCCCCTCTATAGCGCCCCCTAGCGTAGAAAAATAAAAACCAATCCCGGCCCGTTTGACCTAGAGCTACGAAAATTGCCAGGCACGTGTAGCACCCCGAGACGCACAAAAAAGTCAGTGGAAGCCATTTCCTAAAATGTACAGGAAGTGAGCTATGAATTTTTGAATGTCCAATTTTGGCCCATTCACTGTGGTCATACTTTTTCCCCCTTTGCAAATATTTTTCAGCCAGTTGACTTCAAACTTGCCATGTGTCATCTCAAGACCCAAGACAACAACTGGGCAAAATATCTAGACTTTTTGGAATACTATATGACGGGGGCGGGGCATCAAATATTGCCTTTAAAATTTAATTTGTCCAGAAAGACAAAATGCTGAATAACTCCCATGAACAAGCTCCAAAAAATCTCAAACTTCTCATGCAACTTAATAGTCACGGCCTGAAAACATCTATATGATACAATTCTGTTATATATATAGCGCCACCTAGTGGTGACAATAAATGTCATACTTTACGTTTTTAGCTACTGTGCCAAGGTCTTTGAAGGGATCCAGTTGAAAATTGGTCAGACAAGCCTTAAGATGTTGTTCATGCCCCACACCGAATATTGTAACTTTTCGCCAAAGGGCGTGGCCTCTACGGTTCCGCAAAGTCTGGTAATTTTTCGTGGCAATAAAAGCTGCTTTTACTTGATCCAGGTAATCCTATCTTCTCAAAATTTCACACATTTGATGAGAGTCCAGCCCTTAAGACATCTACGAACTTATATTTCATCTTACTGTTAGTGCCACCGTCTGGCAATTTTTTTTCTTACGATTTTTCTTAAATGTTTTTCTCCAACCACATTAACTGCACCTACCTCATATTTGCTCAGATGAGGGTTTCGGTCTTCATGATGTCACAACACGAAGTTTGTGAGTTTTCACGAATCGCTGTGGGCGTGGCTAAACGCTGTTCGCCAAGAAAACAACACCAATTTTGAGGGCCTAAACCGGCACAGAAACGCATGAAACTTGGCACACACATCTGGCCTGGCAAAATGAGCGATATTTTATCCTGGATTGTGCTATTTTTACAGAAATGACTCAATAGCGCCCCCTAGAAAATTTTAATGAAGCAGCCCCGGTTGTACGTTTAAGCAAGATCCACGAAAATTTTTAGGTGTATGAGGGAGCCCAAGACCTACAAAAAAAGTCTCTTGGACCCATATGCTAAAATGAACAGGAAGTGAGCTACGAATTTTTGAATGTCCCATTTTTTACGATTTTAGCACATTTACAGGGGGCATACTTTTGCCCACTTCTCCTACACGTTTCATCCGACTGACTGCAGACTTGACCTGGGCTATGTCAAGACCTGAGCCAACGACAGGGAGAAAAATCTTGACTTTTCTAAATACTATATGATGAGGGCGGGGCATCAAAATTTGTGTTTCGCAATGAAAAATGATATGCTTAATAACTCTCCGGTACATGCTCCAAAAAATCCCAAACTTGACATGTATGTTTATAGTCGAGGCCTGAAGCTATCTCTATGACAACATTCAGTTATATATGCAGCGCCACCTAGCCCTTGAGGCATGAAAAAAAAATACCCCACTTACGGTATTTTTACAAAAATTGTAAATTCATTCTAAGTGTGATAACTAAGTCATTTATGAATATTCTTTTAATTTCCACCACTCAAAATGTTCACTGGCATCAGACCTAACCAAACATACATATTTTTTTATTTCATTTTATTGATTTTTGATAGCCTCGATGGACTTTAAAAGCAATATCGTGAATGAAGGATATGCTTAATAACTCCCAGGTACATGCTCCAAAAAATCCCATACTTAAAATGTATATTTATAGTCAAGGCCTGAAGGTATCTCTATGACAAAATTCAGTTATAAATACAGCGCCACCTAGTCCTTGAGGCAAAAAAAAATGCCTCACTTACGGTATTTTTACAAAAATTGTAAACTTATTGTAA
This sequence comes from Festucalex cinctus, assembly GCF_051991245.1. Lineage (NCBI taxonomy): Eukaryota > Metazoa > Chordata > Actinopteri > Syngnathiformes > Syngnathidae > Festucalex > Festucalex cinctus. Next base: position 2,595,843 of record NC_135421.1, on the reverse strand, counting down.
GTGTGATAACTAAGTCATTTATGAATATTCTTTTACTTTCCACCACTCAATATGTTCACTGGCATCAGACCGATCCAAACATATGTGCTTTTTTATTTAGTTTTTTTTTTTGATCGCCTCTATGGACAATAAAAGCAATATTGTGCAATGAGTACGAGCGATGATGTGTATATGTACCTTTACAAAAAATACCAATCAGGGCAACTCATTGCCTAAAAATAAAAAAAGACGCTGATTTTTGCACATCTTAACAATCACCAAAACCCATTGAGCTTGACACAATCATCACACCTGGAAAAAAAAAAAATCCACGTAATGGTTTATCATGCCATTTTCAAAAAAATTCTGTTTCCAATGTGCCAGTACCCCAACGTGCAAGTACCCCAACGTGGCCCGGGCTGCGAGGGCCCTTTATAGCTGCTCGCAGCTCTAGTTAGGGCCCGAGCAGCGACCGCTGCGAGGTCCCTCTTGTTTTTGTAAGAATTATTATTATTATTATTATTATTATTCTCCGTAAACGATCGCATTTTTGAGGGCCTAAACATTTAAGAAAACTCACCAAACTTTGCAGTCTCTTCGGGCCCGGCGAAAAATTTGATATTATGTAGTTGCCATAACAATGCCACTCTATAGCGCCCCCTAGCGTAGAAAAATAAAAACCAATCCCGGCCCGTTTGACCTAGAGCTACGAAAATTGCCAGGCACGTGTAGCACCCCGAGACGCACAAAAAAGTCAATGGAAGCCATTTCCTAAAATGTACAGGAAGTGAGCTATGAATTTTTGAATGTCCAATTTTGGCCCATTCACTGTGGTCATACTTTTTCCCCCTTTGCAAATATTTTTCAGCCAGTTGACTTCAAACTTGCCATGTGTCATCTCAAGACCCAAGACAACAACTGGGCAAAATATCTTGACTTTTTGGAATACTATATGACGGGGGCGGGGCATCAAATATTGCCTTTAAAATTTAATTTGTCCAGAAAGACAAAATGCTGAATAACTCCCATGAACAAGCTCCAAAAAATCTCAAACTTCTCATGCAACTTAATAGTCACGGCCTGAAAACATCTATATGATACAATTCTGTTATATATATAGCGCCACCTAGTGGTGACAATAAATGTCATACTTTACGTTTTTAGCTACTGTGCCAAGCTCTTTGAAGGGATCCAGTTGAAAATTGGTCAGACAAGCCTTAAGATGTTGATCATGCCCCACACCGAATATTGTAACTTTTCGCCAAAGGGCGTGGCCTCTACGGTGCCGCAAATTCTGGTAATTTTTCGTGGCAATAAAAGCTGCTTTTACTTGATCCAGGTAATCCTATCTTCTCAAAATTTCACACATTTGATGAGAGTCCAGCCCTTAAGACATCTACGAACTTATATTTCATCTTACTGTTAGCGCCACCGTCTGGCAATTTTTTTTCTTACGATTTTTCTTAAATGTTTTTCTCCAACCACATTAACTGCACCTACCTCATATTTGCTCAGATGAGGGTTTCGGTCTTCATGATGTCACAACACGAAGTTTGTGAGTTTTCGCGAATCGCTGTGGGCGTGGCTAAGCGCTGTTCGCCAAGAAAACAACACCAATTTTAAGGGCCTAAACCGGCACAGAAACGCATGAAACTTGGCACACACATCTGGCCTGGCAAAATGAGCGATATTTTATCCTGGATTGCTATTTTTACAGAAATGACTCAATAGCGCCCCCTAGAAAATTTTAATGAAGCAGCCCCGGTTGTACGTTTAAGCAAGATCCACGAAAATTTTTAGGTGTATGAGGGAGCCCAAGACCTACAAAAAAGTCTCTTGGACCCATATGCTAAAATGAACAGGAAGTGAGCTACGAATTTTTGAATGTCCCATTTTTTACGATTTTAGCACATTTACAGGGGGCATACTTTTGCCCACTTCTCCTACACGTTTCATCCGACTGACTACAGACTTGACCTGGGCTATGTCAAGACCTGAGCCAACGACAGGGAGAAAAATCTTGACTTTTCTAAATACTATATGATGAGGGCGGGGCATCAAAATTTGTGTTTCGCAATGAAAAATTATATGCTTAATAACTCTCAGGTACATGCTCCAAAAAATCCCAAACTTGACATGTATGTTTATAGTCAAGGCCTGAAGCTTTCTCTATGACAACATTCAGTTATATATGCAGCGCCACCTAGCCCTTGAGGCATGAAAAAAAAATACCCCACTTACGGTATTTTTACAAAAATTGTAAACTCATTCTCAGTGTGATCACGAAGTCATTTATGAATATTCTTTTACTTTCCACCACTCAAAATGTTCACTGGCATCAGACCTAACCAAACATACATATTTTTGTTATTTAGTTTTATGTATTTTTGATACCCTCTATGGACATTAAAAGCAATATCGTGAATGAAGGATATGCTTAATAACTCTACGGTACATGCTCCAAAAAAAATCCCACACTTGACATGTATGCTTATAATCAAGGCCTTAAGGTATCTATGACAACATTCAGTTATAAATACAGCGCCACCTAGCCCTTGAGGCTTATATATAAAAAAAAAAAATACCCCACATTCGGTATTTTGTACAAAAAATGTAAACTCATTTTTAAGTGTGATAACTAAGTCATTTATGAATATTCTTTTAGTTTCCACCGCTCAAATTGTTCACTGGCTTCACACCGTTCCAAACGTATGTACGTTTCCATTTTGTTTTATTCATTTTTGATTGCCCCTTTGGACAATAAAAGTAACATTGTGCAATGAGTACATCGAGCGATGATGTGTATATACATTTAAAAAAAAAATTACCAATCAGGGCAACTCATTGCCTAAAAATAAAAAAGGACGCTGATTTTTGCAGGTCTTAACAATCACCAAAACCCGTTGAGCTTGACACACACACTGGCAAAAAAATATTCTACATGTAAACGTTTATTATGCCATTTTCAAAGAAATGTTGCATCCAATATGCCAGTACCCCAACGTGCCAGTACCCCAACGTGCAAGTACCCCAACGTGCAAGGACCCCAAAGTGGCCCGGGCTGCGAGGGCCCATTATAGCTGCTCGCAGCTCTAGTTATTCTTTATTCTCCGCAAACAATCGCGATTTTGGGTACCTAAATATTCACGAAAACTCACCGAACTTTGCACACTCCTCAGGTCTGGCGAAAATTTTGATATTATGAAGTCGTTATAACAACGCGACTCTACAGCGCCCCCTAGCGTAGAAAAATAAAATCCAAGTCCGGCACGTTTGAGCTAGAGCAACGAAAATTGGCAGGCACGTGTAGCACCCCGAGACGCACAAAAAAAAGTCTATTGGGGACCATGTAGCTAAAATGTACAGGAAATGAGCTATGAATTTTTTAATGTCCAATTTTGGCCTATTTTGGCACATTCACTGTGGTCATGCTTTTTCCCCCTTTGCAAACATTTTTCATCCAGTTGACTTCAAAATTGGCATTTATCATCTCAAGACCTGAGACAACAACTGGGCAAAAAATCTTGCCTTTTCGAAATACTATATGACGGGGGCGGGGCATCAAATATTGCCTTTAAAATTTAATTTGTCCAGAAAGAGCAAATGCTTAATAACTCCCATGTTCAAGCTCCAAAAAATCTCAAACTTCTCAGGCAACGTAATAGTCACGGCCTGAAAACATCTATATGATAAAATTCAGTTATACATATAGCGCCACCTAGTGGTTACAATAAATGTCATACTTTACATTTTTAGCTACTGTGCTGAGCTCGTTGAAGGGATCCAGTTGAAAATTGGTCAGAAAAGCCTTAAGATGTTGATCATGCCCCACACCGAATATTGTAACTTTTCGCCAAAGGGCGTGGCCGCTACGGTGACGCAAAGTCTGAAGATTTTTCGTGAAAATAAAAGCTGCATTAACTTGACCGAGATGATCCTATCTTCTCAAAATTTCACACATTTGATGAGAGTCCAGCCCTTAAGACATCTACGAACTTATATTTCATCTTACTGATAGCGCCACCTAGTGGGAATTTTTCTTCTTATGAATTTTCTTGTACATTTTTCTCCAAACACGTTAACTGGACCAACCTCATATTTGCTCAGATGAGGGTTTCGGCCTTCATGATGTCACAACACGAAGTTTGTGAGTTTTCGCGAATCGCTGTGGGCGTGGCTTAGCACTGTTCGCCTCTAAACATGCGCAGAAACTCATGAAACTTGGCACACACATCTGGCCTGGTAAAATGAACAATATTTTATTGTTGATTGTGCTATTTTTACAAAAATGACTCAATAGCGCCCCCTAGAAATTTTTAACGAAGCAGCCCCGATTGTACGTTTAAGCAAGATCTACGAATATTTTTAGGTGTATGAGGGAGCCCAAGACCTACAAAAAAAGTCTCTTGGACCCATATGCTAAAATGAACAGGAAGTGAGCTACGAATTTTTGAAAGTCCCATTTTTGACGATTTTTGCACATTCACAGGGGGCAGACTTTTGCCCACTTCTCCTACACGTTTCATCCAACTGAGTTAAGACTTGACCTGGACCATGTCAAGACCTGAGCCAACGACATGGGGGAAAAATCTTGACTTTTCGAAATACTATATGATGAAGGCGGGGCATCAAAATTTATGTTTCGCACTGAAAAAGGGTATGCTAAATAACTCCCCGGTACATGCTCCAAAAAATCCCAAACTCGACATGTATGTTTATAGTCAAGGCCTGAAGCTATCTCTATGACAACATTCAGTTATATATGCAGCGCCGCCTAGCCCTTGAGGCATGAAAAAAAAATACCCCACTTACGGTATTTTTACAAAAATTGTAAACTGAGTGTAAGTGTGATAACTAAGTCATTTATGAATATTCTTTTACTTTCCACCACTCAAAATGTTCACTGGCATCAGACCTATCCAAACATATGTATTTTTTATTTAGTTTTATTTATTTTTGATAGCCTCTATGGACGTTAAAAGCAGTATCGTGAATGAAGGATATGCTTAATAACTCCCTGCATGCTTCAAAAAATCCCAAACTTGACATGTATATTTATAGTCAAGGCGTGAAGGTATCTCTATGACAAAATTCAGTTATAAATACAGCGCCACCTAGTCCTTGAGGCATTAAAAAAAAAAAAAAAAAACACGGTATTTTGAACAAAATTTGTGAACTCATTATAAGTGTAATAACTAAGTCATTTATGAATATTCTTTTACTTTTTCCACTACTCAAGATGTTCACTGGTATCAGACCGATCCAAACATATGTACTTTTTTATTTTGTTTTATTTATTTTTGATAGCCTCTATGGACAATAAAAGCAACATCGTGCAATCAGTACGAGCGATGACGGGTATATATACTTTTGCAAAAAATACCAATTAGGTCACTTCATTCCCTAAAAATAAAAAAGGACGCTGATTTTTGCAGATTTTAACAATCACCAAAACCCATTGAGCTTGACACACACATCACACCTGGCAAAAAAAAATTCACATGTAAAGGTTTATCATGCCATGTGAAAAGAAATTGTGCTCCTAATGTGCCAGTACCCCAATTTGCGAGTACCCCAACGTGCAAGTACCCCAACGTGCAAATACCCCAATGTGGCCCGGGCTGCGAGGGCCCTTTATAGCTGCTCGCAGCTCTAGTTCTTCTTCTTCTTCTTCTTCTTCTTCTTCGTAAACGGTCGCATTTTTGAGGACCTAAACATTTCCGAAAACTCACCAAACTTTGCACACTCCTTGGGCCCGGCGAAAAATTTGATATTATGAAGTTGTCATAACAATGCGACTCTATAGCG